>NW_027412569.1:1072260-1127710 GCF_025532065.1 Leptinotarsa decemlineata
ATTGAGTGTAATTTTGATTTTATAGTCATAATTACGACTTCGGTCCCAAAATTTTTACTTCAAATTTGAAATTCAATCTCGAAATTCTGTTTTCGACTCCAACCTCAAAATTTTGTTTTAGAACTGAAACTTTGAAATTTCGATTTCATTGTCGAAATTACGACTTTAATCCCAAATTTTGACGTCAAACTTGAAATTTTGAAATCGAAATTTCAAATTGAAACTCGGGACTTCGTTTTCAAACTTGAAATTTCGATCTTGAACACAATATCTCGACTTCAAACTGGAAATTTCGTTTTCAAACCCAAAATTTTGACTGTAATTTTGAAATTCCGATATTATTGTCGAAATTACTTCAATCCAAAAATTTTAACTTCAAACTTGAAATTAAATTTCGAAATTCCGTTTTTGAAATCGAAATTTCGACTGAAAACTCAAAATTTCAAGATTAAAAACAAACTTTTAAACAATTTCTACTTCTGTTTGGATTTTGGAGTGAAGTTATCTCACTGTGATTTTTATCTTGCGGTGCTAAGGTTCACACTGTATTTCAGGAATAAACTTTGGAGTACTTTTATGTATTGAGCCCCTACCCGAAATGCTACTACCATTCCTAATATAATTTCATTCAATAATTGAAGTGAATTGAAATTACCTCTAGACCCAACATGAACAAAAGAGTGACCACCACCACGATGGTGACTCCCAGAACGTCAGGCCAAGGCTCTCCAAGGGAATGCTGCTCCATACCGAATAAAAATTCCCTGAAGTGCCCTTTACTGATGTAATCGACGGTGGCGCTCGCTAGTCTGGCGCAAGTTGCAGCTGCTACCAGGTTGGTTAAAATATCGAGCCATAAAATAAGGAAATATAAAACATCAGACAACTTTTTCTTTCGGAATTGCTCTTCTGAAACGGTCGATGACGAGCCGCAGAGAGCTGGAAAGATATAATAAAAATTCAGATGAAATATTTTCAACCTCTCACAAGGACGAGAGACATACTGATATCACCATAAATGTGTTTGGAATTGTTCCATAATTTTTTTCTATAAACTATGACGATTGAGAACAGTTTATTTATAGAAGTAGTACAGTACTATAATAGTAGTACTACTGTAAAAGTAAACTCAACTTTATTTCGCTGCTACGCTGACAATACAACATAAAACTTCAAATAAAACTTCAAACTGATATTTTTAGGTTATGATCACGAAGTAAGAGTATATGAATTGTGTCCAAGATGTGGAGGGATCAGTAAATAAAAATCAGAATCTTTGAGGGATACACGGTAACTTTAGCATTTTGTTCTTACAGAAAGCAAGTCTACTGCTATTCCTGGATGCTATATTAAAGATAGTTCTAATTAATTTCCTCTGAAAAAAAAAACACGTTTTGCCCCCACAGAAGAACCCCACATTAATATATTTTGAGTCATATGTGAGTAAGACAATGGATAGTAAACAGTCCTGACACCTACAAAAGTGAGCACGTCTTTGATCTGTGGTATTGCAAATATTGCTTGACTCAATTTTTTGCATACATGATCGATATGGGGTTCTCAAGACAAGATTTCACCTATAAACATACCAAGGAGTTTGGCGGTTTCCGAGAGTCGGATGTTGTTAAGTTTCACTGTTTCTCTTAACGCGAAGCCTAAATGGACTGTTTTACTTTCATTCAGTTTTAGTTGATTTCAATCATACCAAGAAATCATGTCATCCATGACTGAATTAATGTGGTTTTCTTGCTCCTCCGCAGTATTTCCGGAAACTGTTATGGTAGTGTCATTGTCGAATAGGATAATCAAACCTTGTTTTATATACTTCGGAAAATCATTCATGTAGATATAGAAAAGCAGTGGGCCTAAAATTGACCCCTGTGGTATCCCAAGGATAATATCTTGAATATCAGATACTGCATTATTCACAGTCACTACCATTTTCCTATCTTCCATAAAAGCTTTTATCCATTTCAGAAGGAACCCTCTAATGCCAATGTTATATAACTTCCTAACCATTATGTCACTATTTACTGAATCAAACGCCTTGGCCGAGTCGAATAATATTGAAACTACGTACGTCCCCTTATCGATTTCATTGTAAATAAACTCGAACTTTCTAGCAATAGCAGTGTCAACCGATCTAGCTTTTCTAGAACCATGTTGATATTTTTGAGAAACACCGTAATTCTATTTGCTATTATGTATGCTTTGGTATTTGATCATTTTCATATAGAAAAATTACGCTGGATTCAGAGTCATAAGATTATATTGACGATAGTGATCTGTGAATAGGTCTGTCAGACAACGTAGGTCATACTGGATCTAACAATCCAAATATGTACAAACGCTTTGGAATTGGCTAATCCTCGTAGATCTACCCAAGAGTCTGAAACACTTCTGACAGTCCAGGAATTCAGTAAATTTTGGCAAAAACTTGAAGCGATACTACAAACAGGTTCTGGTCTCCTACCGATTGCAGCGACCTCTCTTGCAAGTTATTCGGTAGCTTCATTGATTTTCGGGCAACTGTGATTGGGAATCCAGACTGAAGACAGTTTGTTGTGTCTTCCTATCGAGAAGAGTTTTTTGGACGTTTCTTGGTGATAACCAAATACCTAACAGATCATAATGGTTCATGTGTGGGGTTTGTTTCCATCAATTTATCCACCAATAGAAGGATGGTATAGATTTACATCTGAAATATGGTCATGTAAAACCCTATGTAGGTTAAGATTTCTGTCCTGAGTTAGCGGCAGTACAACTTGATCTGGAACCTGAAGGTGTTTTTGGTAATCGACAATTGGAGGTATCAAGTTGAAGGTAATTTCCGGAATGCTGTGACTTCCAGCATATAATATAGACAACCTGTAAATTCTCCAACTAGCCTAGAGAGACAAATATCCAACCTTTCTTCGATGTACCAGACTATCAAGCTTGCAAGTAATGTTCGCGTCTCCAATCATGCGGATGGCTATTTTCTGGATGGAATCCAGCAGCTTCAGGTATGCTTGGGACTGGGCTCTATACATAAAAACAATACTTCAAAGAAGTCTGATCTTTACTGTATAAAGCACCAAAAGTTGTCGTGGTGTGTACAGTTTTCTGGTTCGGAACAGTGTTCCAAGCTTCTGAGAAGCAGCTTTTGCAATTCCAGCGACATGATTGTGCCAAGACATATTGGTGTTCATTTTAACCCCCAATAAACTTATCGAAGCAGAAAGTGGAATTGTCTGATCTGATAGGCATATGTCTGGTACGGAGACTTTTAACTTCAAGCAACATATTGTATTCTTGGTTTTTCCTAATAATTCGTTGATATACAATAGAAAGAGGGTTCTGAACCCCAAAATTTCTTCAAGTTTCAGGTGACTTTCTCATCGAGAATAATGAGAATTTATTTCACTTCTGCTGCAAAGTGGAGGTGAATTATTCGAATTTTTCCTTCCGGTGAAGAAAACCATTATTATTTTATATGGGTTTACAGACAACAGCTCCTTCAAGTTTGTAGATAATTAGTCATCCACCCACTTACTCATCTGTGCATTCCACATAAATACCTACTTTGAAATATTGCCGGTGAATTCTCAAGTTATAGAGTTGAATGTGAATTTTTTGAAAATACTTGAAGAATAAAAGGTTGGGTGAAAATATGAGTTCTTTTCATAAATGTATATCACTCAGAAGGTATGATTTACATCAACATTCGGACCGAACATTAATGGAATATGGGAAGGAGGGACGAAAGTTACCATCAAACATGTCAAGTTCAGTTTCCAATATCAAAAATATTTTTTCTTATACGTATATAGGTACTATACACATTTGCAAGCCGATAATGGAAATTTCATAATAATAATAATAATAATAATATTTATTTTCCAAAAGACATAGTACAATATGTATAGGAATAGTCGGGACAACAAAAGGTAAAGAAGTAAAAAGTAAAAAGATTGATAAGCTAGACAGTAACAGGCTTATCACCAACTACATATTAAAATATTCATCCAATGAATAAAAACATTTTTCAATTAAAAATTTTTTCAGTATCTTGTTGAATTTCCTACATTCAATGACATTTTTTATATCGTGGGGTAGTCTGTTATAGATTCTCAGCCCCATACGATCAGGTGAGTTATAAGTGATTTTATATTTGCAAAATGGAATGTGAAAATGATTTTTTTGACGAGTGTTAACGTCATGCAGGTTTGCATTTCTGTTGAATTTAGTTTTATTTTTAAGAACATAATTACAAAGTTCATATATGTAGAGTGAAAATAATGTCAATATGTTATATTTAACAAACAGTCCTCTAGCAGAGTTCGTGGAGGAAACGCCGGCCACAATTCTTACAACTCTTTTTTGCATGATAAAACGTCATTTATTGAAGTGGAGTTGGCATACAAACAAATTCCATACCTGATTCGAGATGCTACTTGGGAGAGATATAAGGATAGTAGTTGAGGCTCCTCCAGGACCTGCTTGAGACTTCTGAACATATAGCATAAAGAATTCAATCTTTTATTCAAATAAGTGCAGTGACTTTTCCAGTTCATATTTTCATCGACAACTAGTCCGAGAAATTTTACTTCGTTTATGTTACATATTAGTGTATCACTAACGCAAACATTTAATGAAAGACAATTTTTTTGCCATTTATGAAATTTGACGATTTGGGTTTTCGTTGCATTCAGATATAAAGAATTTAGGCTACACCACTCGTTTATAGAACTGAGAACTTGTTCGCATTTCTGTTGTGCTGTAATTTCATCCTTGTCCGATATTATCACAGAAGTATCATCAGCGTACATGGTAGCAGGGATCCCTGTAAGGTATTTCTCAAGATCATTGGTATACAATAAAAATAAAATTGGCCCCAATATAGACCCTTGTGGAACTCCCATGTTAACCACTTTAGTTTCAGAATTAACGAATGTGTTTGCTCCGGAAATACGTTCCGAAATTTGTACATACTGAGTACGTTCAGTTAAGAAGGAAGAAATCCAATTAAAAGCAGAGCCTCTGATTCCATAGTTGTACAACTTCGATAATAAAAGCTGATGATTAACATAGTCGAATGCCTTGCTGAGATCACAAAAGACCCCAGCAGGGCATTCTCCTGATTCCAAATATTCAATAACTTGGTTAAAGAACGAAATTGCAGCCGTATTCGTTGAAAGATTAATTCTAAACCCATGCTGATTTTCACTTAAAATATTAAAACCATCCAAAAATTTCAACAACCGTTCAAGGAAAGAATATTCAAAGATATTTGAGAAGCTTGACGTTATTGTTATGGGACGATAGTTATCCATTTCGCTAGTTGAACCCTTTTTATGAATTGGGATGATTTTCCCTGTTTTAAGGGAGTTGGGAAATGTTCCCTTTAAAAATGACAAGTTCACTAAAAAAGTCAAAGGTTTGATGATATTGCTCAAACATTTCTTTAGAAGAAAGAGCGGTATATCGTAATTTCCTGCAGAATGTTTGTTTTTGAGTTTACTCATTAAGAGTGCTTCTAGTTCTATCTCAGCAAAAGGATTGAGGTATATTTGTGAAGTTATTGAATTGAATTTTAGGATGATCTGTGGTTTCTACTTGAGCTTGATCAATTTTGTTAATGACTTCTGCTGGAGCATTTATGAAATAATTGTTCAGCAAAGTTGATACTTCACTAGCACTTTCATACACAACACCATCTTCAACGATTTCTATATGATGGTTTGGAGCGACTTTACGTTTACTCAATTCCGAAATGACCTTCATACACTGGGTGTTGTAAATATTCAGAAAACGTTATTCCTGACCATTCTCAGATATATTCTCAGAATTTGGAGAAATTCTAATGGAAATCTTTACCTGATAAGGTGGACGAAATAGCTGCTATAAAAATGGAACCTATGGCTTCAGCACCAGAGAATTCGGAAGCAAGCAGACCAACCAGAATGGTGATCCCAAATGACCAATGGGTGAGAGCATGGCTGAAGTCCTGTAGATTTCCCATTCTGTAAAAAATATTTTTGAAGTTTCAGTAAAAAACAAGTTGATGTTTGAATTGAAGGGTTATATTTTTAGGAGTGATTAATTTTTGGGAAAGAAAGTTTTTGGCTTTGGAAAGTAGAAAGTTTTTGGCTTTGGAGTAGTAGAAAGCCAAAAACTTTCTTTCCCAAGTTGATGTTCTTATTCTCCACATCTTTTGCATACTTTTGATTTGGATAATCGATATTTATTATTGAAGCTAAAAACAATATTGTTAGCAGCTTCATCCACGTCCAACTTTCGATTACACCAGTGTCATTCAATGATTATTATAATGATCTATTTGCTGTGAGGTTGTCCAAAAATAGTCACCACAGTGTAGAACAACCTCTTTTCATGGCAATTATCAGTTATTGTGTCTCTTCCCTCTGAGATTACTCACCATGAATTCACTTGCGTACAATTTATGTATCCATCCAATCATTGTTGCTTCTCAAGCCATAATTGAACATCAATGGTTATCAAAAGTACAATTTGTATACGAAGGTTCAAAGAAACAAGGATATAAGAAATTGAAAGATTGAATAACGAATCAAATGCAGTGAATTGGGTATAAATTCTAGATAGTGATAGCTAATATCTGCTGAAAGTATAGAATTCATGCAATATAATTATTCACTTCCAATAATATAATTTATCATAAGACAACATGTAGGTGGAAAATTACTGAATCAGAATAGAAATTGAAAGTTTGTCAATGCTAGTATTTCACAAAAATGACAGTGCTAGGATCCAGACTCTTCTAATCCCTCGATGTTAGACACCACCTCCATGGAAACGTATTATCAGCAATGCTTTGAAAATAGATGGTCCTTGTTCCCAAACCATTATTTCGTGAGAGAACCACTAAAAAAATTTTTGATTCTGAAATGATTTAGGTCTACAAACCCTAGATAAGACACCTAGCAGGAAGAAATCAAATAACCTTCCACTATTTCACTCAATTTGAGGTTCAGTATATTCTCCTGGCTGCCTTTCCCACTATATCTGACATTTATATTAACAACACTCAAAAAATTCGACTCACCCTATAAAGTTAGTACCAGAAGGTACGTCAAATACATTCCAGGCCAAGAACTATCACTGTCACATTGAAACAACACCTTTTCTTTATAATCCGAAGGCTATTTCAGACTCGTGATTTTCTGCAATTCGTCTGCATTACCCATCAATAATTTCTTTTGAGCAAGCGCGACGCTCGGAAAAGTTCACGTGGTGTGAGTGTGAAATGTATACCCGCGGAAACTGAAAACGATATCCTCTACACAAAGGCTAATTTTCTTATACGAGGAGTGGAATAAATATACAAAACTGGAATATATTTCAATGTTTTCTCCACTTTCGAAACAACCAGAGCCATATGAATCATAGATCAGTCATGGCGTAGGAATTCAACGCAGGTTGTAAACATTTTAGAATTATGCGACGAACATGACGACCATTCATTCTGGTGAAGGGAAAATATTCTGAAGAATTTTTATTGTGAGGAGAAAACGAAATTTTTGAGGAGAACCCCCAAGAACAGTTGCAGAGAACTAAGCGAATGTAGATGGAATATTGGAAAATATCAATGTCCAAGCTCACACTGAAGAAGAATCCACGGATCAGATATAATAATGTATGGATGATATATAGTAAAAAAAAAGTTTCTACATTGTATGACCTATACCATCTGTATCTTTTCTTATACAGATATATACTCAACCTCCATCTACTCTCATGCAGACCTACGACTTTGTAGGTACGTGTGGCAGATACCCAATGGAAAAACAACAACTAACCCAGCTTATGTTGCGGAGAGAGTTGAAGTTAAACCATCAGAAACCTGTGCAACGTCTTCGACTTGGAAGATTCGTCGCAAGTTTCGGTTTTGGGGTGTTTGCCTTATCATCAGTACCGGACATGGTCGTTTTACAACGGCGTGAACCGTCTGCATACTCCGAGATGGGAGTCGGAATAATGACAGTTCACTTAATCAACTGCAGAGAGATTCTATGACTAGCTGGAATTATAATTTGCGACGAATCGAAGACGTTGCACAGATGGCTTTACTGCAACTCTCTGTGCGGCAATAGCTGGGTTAGTTGTTGTTTTTCCGTTGAGTATCTGCCACACGCACCTACAAAGTCGTAGGTCTGCATGAGAGAAAAGAGAAATATATATATATATATATATATATATATATATATATATATATATATATATATATATATATATATACCGGGTGTCCCAGAGCTTTTAAGCCAGCAGATATCTCAGTCACCTGCAGAAAAAAATTGAAAAAAAATATGTATATCATAGAAGACCACCAGCACTTTCATGTAGCAGAGCAAAATCCACCCCTCGCGAGCAACCCCTGCGAAACCACCCCTAACTTTTGTTTTTCAAATGGCAACCCCATGTTGTTTGTCGTTCAACTGACAGCTCTTGTTATTTCTCAACCAACGATATATCATGATTGTTCGAGAAAATTGAATACGTTAGTGGGTACTATTAACTGGACTGATCGAATTGTTCTGCATTGTAGACACCAGAAAAAGTGGACGCTACGCAGAAAAAGAGGCGATAAAATGTTAGAACTTTTTGTGCTTCCTTTCATTCCTCTGATATCTGGATGACACATTGCCATCAGTCGTGATATTGTTGTTGTATATCAAAATGCCTTTTACCTTCACTTCCAACGAATATGTTGATATGCTTTTAATTTTTGGTGAATGCCGAAAGAATAAACGTGCTGCGGAGAGGCTGTATGGGCAGCGCTTTCCTGATCGTCGACAACCAGGTCGTAATACGTTTTCGTATGTAGAAAATACCATGCGAACGGGATCATTTCCAGGAAAAACAGATTAAGTACATCCTACTCCCGTGCGAACTGAGGAAAATTGCATAAATGTGTTGGCCTACGCCGAAGCACATCCTCATATTTCGGTTCGTGCATTGGCGGTAAAGATTGGGATCAGTAAGTCATCTGTGCAAAGAATTTTCAAACAGTACAAGTATCATCCCTTCAAAATTCATTTACACCAAGGACTCAGACCTACCGATTTCGAAAGACGAACGGCATTCATTGCTCACATTCAAGTTTTAGTCCATGACAATCCAAACATCCTCAATCAAATCTTGTGGAGTGACGAATCCCGCTTCCATAATAATGGTACTGTTAATCGACATAACATGCACTATCGGTCACAGGACAACCCTCACTGGATTAGAGAAACCAATTTTCAAACAATGTGGGTGTGAACGTGTGGTGTGGTTTACATAATGGACGACTCATCGGGCCCCATTTTTTCCAAGACACTTTGACGAGCCACCGATATTTACATTTCTTGGAAAATTGTTTACCTGCCCTCCTGGAAGATATTCCACTTGAAGAACGACAACAAATGTGGTGGCAACAAGATGGTGCTCCTGCACATAACCATAATGTAGTTACTACATTCCTCAATGATACTTTTCGAGACCGTTGGATTGGAAATAGTGGACCTGTGCGATGGCCTGCACGTTCTCCAGATCTCACGCCACTGGACTTTTTCCTGTGGAGATATCTGAAACGAGTTGCCTTCGAAACACAACCAATGAATATTGACGATTTAATCCAAAAAATTTTAGAGGCTTGTCATACCGTTACTCCGGAAATGATTAGGGCTTCCTGTACTCGCGCGCTGATTCGGCGACTTGAAGCATGTGTGGCAAGTGCTGGCCAACATTTTGAACATTTTCTGTAGTATCATGTATCAAAATACAGATGACCTTAAACATTAATATTTCATTTGTGTTTTTATTTTCTATTATTCTGCATGTCATTCTACCTACCATGATACATCATTGACCGAGAAATGAAAAAGACTGTAAGTTGAACCAAAACAAACATGGGCGTGCCATTTGAAAAACAAAAGTTAGGGGTGGTTTCTTGGGGGTTGTTTACCAGGGGGTGGATTTTGCTATGCTGCATGAAAGTGCTTGTGTTCTCCTATGATACATATTTTTGTTTTAAACAGACATAGCACCCCAGAAAGTGGCAAACCATAGACAAGTGTTCCGGGCTTTTGGCCCATCATCAGTATGGTGCAGCCAAGTGTAAGGATGTAACGATAAATATATATATATATATATATATATATATATATATATATATATATATATATATATATTGTGTTTTGATTTGTACTTGTTTCTCGATAAGTGATTTATGACTGTTGAATTTATGGATGTTCAAGTTTTGCCAAATGTCCATGCGGTTGCCCTTGTTGATTTGTTTCATTAGTTTTATGTTCTCTGATGGGGGAAAATTATGTTTGTTTTGTATGGCGTGTGTTGCAAGGTTTATATACTATTGGATTTATGTATGCTTTTTTGTGCTTTTTTGTGCTCATTGTACCTTTGGATCAGATAATCAATAGAAGATAATCAATAGAAGCTTCAAATCCTTTTTGTAGAATTTAATATTGAAATATATATATCTAATATATATATATATATATATATATATATATATATAAATATATATATAATCGATTCAATTCGTGAGGTTGCAGTCAATAGCTGGGCTGTTACAAAGAAAACTCTTTGTTATATGTCAAGCTTTCGGTATATTTCACACCTTCGTCAGGACAACTACAATAATAAGATTATATATCTTGTAAAAAATATATAAATATGGAGAACTTACTAACGTGAGAATAAAATATAAAATGGTTCAAAAACAGATAGAAAAACATTAATAAATGACAGTTAATAAAAATTTTGGCTGACAATGTCAAGTGGGAAAATTCTGAATGATACTCGAATTACTAGATTTTTTTATTTTCTTTATCATATTTCAGTAGGTACGTGTAAATTTTGCTGAGACTATCAATATCAGTTCGTTTATTCATTGAATGTTCTTCGTTATTAATATGTATCATTTCCAAAAATATTCTTTTCGTTATATTGGTTTCTCTATCTAAAATATTTGGATTTTCAAAATTCATTTTATGATCCTCCGAATTAACATGTTCTGTTAATGCACAAGAATTAACATTTCGTCTACAGTCGCTCTTATGGGAAGTGATGCGACTACTTAGAGGTCTAGATGTTTGTCCTATATATGTTTTAGAACAATCCATACAAGAATTGAATTGAATCGATTTATAGTTAATCCAGTCACTAATTATTCTGTTATATATATATATATATATTATATATATATAATAATATATATATATATAATCATTTTTCATGCTCCAATATTTTTCAAGCCTCATTTATTGTATTTTTGAAAATTTGGATATCCTAGGAATCGTTTGTAAAATATTATCATTGTATATATTGCTGAAGAAAATGAGAAATTGTTTTCCACTCGTTTGATTCATTCCTGAATATTCCACCTCTAGATTTTTCTCCTCCGGAACTACCATTTATTTAAAAATATGTTCCGAAACACTATCAATAATGAAATCACGTTTCCAATTTGGAAAGAATTTTTATTTCACACATTCGAAATTTTAATCAAGCTGATACCTGATGAAGCAATTTAATCAATTTTCAGCAGGCACACAGCGGTAGAAATGGAATTAAAGCTGAACTAGATAGATGAAATAACTAGGTGATTCTGAAATGAAAATTTTCGCTGTCGATATTGATCAAAGACAAGAAGTAAACCGCTAAAAAAATATTGACACAGAAAATATCTGAACGATATGATGATGGTAAATGATTTATACAGGGTGTAACCTAATTACGGTACGGAACTTCAGAGGGTGATTCGTTAGTTTGTTTTAAGAAAAACGTATTCATGAACATATGTCAGGAGTTGCTTTGTTTCTGAGATATAAGGCGTTGAAGATTAAAAAAACGGTGTTTATGAAGTATCATGAATATCCTTACACCGATTTCGTTGAAATTTGATACAGTTATTTGAAGTGATAGGGCGCTTATTCAACCTTGGTTAGATTGGAATTATTAGGTCCAGTGCGGTCTCAGTGGGCCATAAAGCCATCAATATTGAGAAAAAAACTGTACCATACGTTCATTCGTATGGCGTAGCCACTTTGCATATTATGCGATGATCACCTGCTTTAGAGACTAGTTGATAGTGATGGTGTTGTCATATCAGTGAAAGTCAGGGTTGTCAATTAGCAGTGATAGTAATTCCATCATGAATAATTTTACTAAGGCTGAAATGGCTAACATGCACTTTATTTATGAATTAACAAATGGAAATGCGGAAGAAGTACGTAGAATCTACCAGGACAGATACCCTAACAGAGTAATGTGCTTAAACATTTGGAACGCTACATGCAATATTACGTGAAACTGAGAGTTCTAATAAAAATGCAGATTCTGGAAGACCAAAAACTATAACAACGTCGGAATTAGAAGAAGCTATACTTGATGCGATACAGAAAGATCCTTCAAATAGAATGAGGCAGATTGAACTACAACAGGAAGTCATAACAAAAACCGTATGGGCAGTTTTAAAAAGAAACCTCATGTACCCATATCACATACAGCGGGTTCAAGCTCTATTTCCTCGGGATTTTCACCAAGATTGATGTTTTGCAGGTGGTTGATTCATACGATGGCACACAATAATAGTTTTTCACTAAATATTTTATTTACGGACGTAGCCAATTTTTCAAGAGATACTATCATGAACTTTCACAGTGCAAATTTTTGGGCCTTTGAAAATATCCATGTTATTAGAGGAAGTCATTTTCAGCAGCAAATTTCGCTGAACGTTTAGGTAGGAATGATTGGTGACTACCCATTTTTCCTACCAGCAAGATCAACAGGTCAATCCTTCACGGATTTTTTTCGAGATCATTCACCCATTTCGTTGGAAGAAGTGCCGGTACCCATGAGAGGCAATTTGTGTTTTATGCACGATGGGGTTCAGCTCATTTGAGTGTTTTTGCTCGTTACCATCCCGACATCAAATCACATTTTTTTCCAATATTGTTGGCTCAGTTCAAGTCAAGTCAAGTCAAAAATGTTTATCGGCTTTAAGATTAATTACAAAATTTATGAGTGTGTTTTGTGTGGGGTCCTGTTATAGGCTTATGCCTCTTCGGGGTTAGTGAGTTCTAAGTGGTGTCTTGTGTAATGATTCTAGTGTACTGTTGTTTTAGTTGTCATGTGTTCATCTTGTTTTTTGTTTTTTCCATTGCTCTGTTAGAGTGGTCCGGGTCAGTTGCAGTGGTCATTGGAGTTTTTTGAGTACGAGTTGTGGGGCCGGGGGTAAGGGCTTCAGATGTCAGTTCCTTCCAGGAAGTAGCTGTCCGCTATCTGATTCCAAGTAGGTATTCCTCTAGGGTAACCTGGATCTGCTCCGGCGGATCTTCCATTGTTCCGAGGACTATTGCTGGGGGAAACGGGAGCTTCTTCCTAGGAATCTTTCTGGGTCCTCCACGAGGAGTCCACGGTGTAGTCAGGGAGTTGATAGCATCAGTGTTCGTACTGCTCATCGTTCTTGTCGCGTATCGTCCTTAAAGTTCCTGAAATCTCTCGGTAGTTAGGATACGGTGGGATAGTCTTGGGGAAGCGTACAGTATATCATCGCTTTGTAGTCTAGGACTGGTCTGATGAAAGATTTATAAGTATGTAGTAGAGTTTTACTGTCGCACTTCCCGAGCTTGCCTCTCTGTGCTCTTAGTAGGTTTGCTCTCTTCTCCCGGACTCTTTCCCGAGTTTCTCTCAGGTTGACCTCCCAGTTGAGGGTATTCGTGAAAGTGACCTCCAAGTAGGACACCGAATCTTGGACTATGAGGTATTCTCCTAAAAGCCTGAGGTTCAAGTTATCGGGATTTAGTTTAGGGCGGGTAGTGGTGTGAGGATGTCGAAATAAAATGGTTTGGGTTTTGGAGGGATTAATTTCGGTACGCCACTTGTTGAACCACTGCTCGAAGTGGTCGATCATGTTTTGTGCTTGAATTTGGAAGCTGCGGGTGTTGGAGTAGAGGATAGTATCATCGGCATACTGGAGGATTTTCTGGGTAGTGGGGACGTCGTGAGCGTAAATTAGAAATAAGGAAGAAGCGAGGGCTGAGCCATGGGGAGCACCGGGTTTGGGAGAAAAAGGGTGGATAAGGCGTCATCGACTTTAACGCGGATTTGTCGGTTAGATAGGTAGGAAGCTACTAGTCAGATGAAGTGGTGTGGGAGACGAATGTGGATAAGCTTCCAGATCCAGAAAGTGCCAGACTATGTTGAAAGCTTTCTGGATGTCTGAGAGGATGGCGATAGTGCCAAAAGAAGATTTGATATTTTGGGAGATGTGTGTGTGTAATTCGGCTAGTACATTCTGCGTGGAATGTTCAGGTCTGAAACCATGCTGATGTGGAGGAATGATGTTATGTTCTACAAGGAAGTCATTCAGTCGGTTGGTCATTAATCATTCCAGCAGTTTACCCAGACGACTGAGCAGGCTGATAGGTCTATAGGAATCAGGTTTGGTGAGATTTTTGTGAGATTTTGGAATTAGGATTGTGTTTGCCTGGGCCTGGAGCGGTATTTCTACCACTGTGAATAGTATTGAGGATATCTTCCTCGCTGAATGGGGATCTTAATGGGCAGTTGAGGTCAAGGGGAATCTGACCGGGATGCCTGCCCAGCTGCGCAGACACTTGCTGGTGTATGTGGTTGACATTAAGCATCAATCACTAGGTGACTGTCGGTTTTTCGTTTTTGTTCGGCAAGGACTTTGAATTTGTTCCAGAAAGCCGTTCCGTCCCTCTAGTAAAGTTTTTTGGTCACCTTAATCCACTTTTTCGTACCTTAGTTAAGAAACACTCTATATAGAATCGGAATAGAATAATTTTGACGTCATCTGGATCTGGAAACATCTTCTGTGAACCCCCTTCCAGTCCGGCAGAAATTTCTGGTGCTTTTTTGGCAAGCTGTAATTTATCAATGCAATATATATATATATAATATATATATAATATATATATATATATATATATATATATATATATATATATATATATATATATATATATATATATATATATATATATATATATAATATATATATATATATAATATATATATATATATAATATATATATATATATATATATATATATATTATATATGTCTTACAAGTTAAAGCAAACATTCAATTTTTACAACCATATCTCACATTGTTCATGAATCTCTTGGAAACATGTAATAATATTTTAAGACTTCACAACCAAACAAAATCAGGATTCAATATCTGCAAAGATAGATCACGGCAGAGATTGTTCTTTCAACTCACCACCAAAAACTATCACTATTTCATTATTCACTATCAACAGTAATCGTGGTTATGTTATTACTCGAACCGAAAAACTAAGATGAGGAACAGTAATTGTTTCAACAGTTGTATAGGATGAGTTTGTGTCATAATCATAATGAATTCTGAATTTATTCATGAAATTAGGATTACGAAAAGTATCTCGAAAATTTTGGTGACATTCTTGAATATTAGTGGAGTTTAATCTTCCTCTTGAAGATGATCACTTGGTGATCGAAACCCATGTCAAGGTGTTAAAAATAATGGTTCGAGGTTGGGGTTGGGATTAAATTCCAGTAATATTCATTACCACACCAAAGGTTTCAAACAGTGCATCACAAGTAAATGTTATTCAAGTAAGTTGGAAAATTCTGAGAACGAAATCAAATTTCATTCCAAGAGGTATTTGATAGCCGATGTTTTTTCATATCCTTCTGAAACTTCCCAACTTGGAGAGAATTATATTCTTATTATATAGCCAGGCAATGTGATATGAGAAAGATCTATGAAAAACTGAAGTTTTATGTTTAGGTAATGTTGGTATATTTCAGAATCTTAAATTCAAATGCAATCGGCTCTGAATGATATTTTTTTCGAAAAGGTGAGAGATAATTGAAGATACTTACTCTTACACTTTGTTCTTATTCACGAATATTATCACTTGAGCTACAAATACATTTGATTCAGATAATATATCGTTTTCTACTCTATCATCATAAAATAAGGAAATTTAGAAATTGACGTTCTAGTATGGAACTAACTAGACAACATCAATCCTTTGAGAATGTTGACGAAAGTAATTAGATGAGAATGCATTATTTTGATAAGCTTATTTGCTAACGCGCGTCGCATCTCCAAAAGAATATTTTGAAATCTTTAACGTAGATATCAGCAATGAGTCTATGAATATCATCACACTTTTTGATTTTACATCTCGAGTAATTCCTTTTTCCTCATCCTTTTTGGTTTGGTTTTGCTCTCACATCCATTTGAACTACTCAGTGATTAATGCTTTCCGTAAATGAGAAATTTTATGGCTCTGAGGATATTGCAGTTACGGAATGATGACTTGCATGACTCAAATGTGAAAGAAATTATCATAGTGAAAAATGATCAGAAACATATGTTTATCAATATGATTGATACCAATTTGAGAATATGCGAGTTGTTACAGGATGATAAGAGAACACAGTTTCAAACAGCCGGAGTCATAATTGAAGAGAACAAAATTTGTCCTGATGGGCCATTGTCGAATGGAACCTGAAGTAACAAACCTCAGGCTCATACAAGCTAATAAGCCTGATGTACTCCTTCTCAACCACCAGAGCAATACGGTCGTCGTCGTGGAGTTTTCAGCTCCTGGCGAGACGAATAGCGTACAAAAAGAGAAGAAAAACTGAAAAATATCTAAATTTTCTCTTCGGACCCCGCAAACTCTATCCATATCACTCTGTTAGGATGGTTGTTCTGATTTATTGGAGTCCTTGGTGGAATGATGCCCTCACTACTCTCAAATCTTGAAAGCATACCGGCTTGCCGCGGTAAGGCAGAAATCTTAGCCGGATAGATGCAGAAGGCTGTCATTCTTGGCTCACTGTACTTGCTCAGGGCACACGATTCTCGGACCCAATAATCACCCACTGGGACTGGTCGTTGGTTGTTATTGCTGGCGCGCCCTTCCGAATGTATCAGGGCTTAGGGAGATAGGGCCTGACCAGCGCATACTACGACAAAAAAATTATAATGATAATAGGAAGACATCATGCTACCACAAAATAATAAAATAAATGTTCCTTCATTTACATAAGAAACTTACCGTTTAGACGTACATAATTTGAATATCAGAAATGAAAGACTGTACCTCCCTTTAGAACGAAATATTTTAAATGGTCAGTTGGCCACCAAAAAAAGTTAACAAATCTAGTCAATTTTACAAAAAACATCTTCAAGCATCTAAAATTTTATAAAAATGATTTTTTTTTGTTTTTAGGTCAATATTTCTTTCTCTGTATTATTACACGGGTTTATTTAGAGTTAAGTGTAAGAATATTTTCTGTCATTTTTAAACAACAGAAAATAAAATTCGCCCTTCATTTCCATATGTGAACTTCAAAATATAATATTCATTGTATTCTTTCGAATGTGGAAATAATGAAGACCACTTTTATTATTACTAAAGTTGCAGAGCCAAGCAAAGCAACTCTGTTTTTTACTCAACCCATATTGCCTCAGGAATTTTTAGATTAGAAGCTTAACAAAAAAAACAGTTTGCTGTGATTTGATGTTGATATTTGGAAGTAAGTAGTTCTTTTTTAAAAATATATTCAGATGCAGATGACCTCTTTTCATAAAACCATGTAATAAAGTGGAATAAAAGGTCTCACTTGTGACATTATTTATCCATGAACTAACATTTCGAAAGACAATTATACAGAATTAAAATGTGTATATAATTGTCAATAATATCCCTTTTTTGAATTTAGTACAGTCTTGAAAAAAAGCAAATTCAAGATGATCACAACTACAAAATGGCGAATTACATATTTATATTACAACTACCTGAATATTGGTATCAAATGACACGGCTTGACTAGTAAAATTATAGTACACTTTGCAAAAGATGCAAATTCAAGATGGCCGCAGCGCTACAAAATAGCGGAGAAAAAGATATGAATTCAAGATGGTCACAGCTACAAAATGGCAAATTACTTATTACCTCATAATACTGAGGCACTAAATGAATTGAATAGAGTGAGAAGAATTGAGTTAACAAAATTAAAAACTAGAAAATGATTCGGAAGGTCTAGGCAGTAGTTATCACATTACTCTCACCAGCGATATTGATCAGATTAAAAAATAATAAAAATCGTTGGGCGTAATATTTTCATATTTACTCAGGTTACATTACACCTAACGATTTTATTATTTTTTTCATTTGATCATCAATACCGTATATTGCTGAGGAGAACTGTGTGATGACTGCTACCTAGGACCATTCGAATTATATATTATTTTCTTTATATGAAATATAAAACAATTCAGATTAATTTAAAATATAAACCATTACAACTTGTTTTACAGAACTATAAATTACATTTATGAAGGATCGTGGCTATCTAAGCCAAGCTTGTGTAATAGTCACGAATCCAATGCATTGTGATAAAAGGAGCTTTCTAGCTATAATCTCCTTTATTTATTTTCTGAAATGAATTTTAGTAGCGCTGTCACCAGATGCAGATTTCTCCACATCAAAATTTGGAAGTTAGGCAATTCCGAAAAAGGCTGTAGGCCGGTCTTTTTGAAATCTGCTCTTACTTATATTCTCCATCATTATGTGGTTCCAGAACTGAATTTTAATCTTAACTGAAATGCTTTTCACCCACTATTCTCTTCTCGATAGATTGCCAAAAAAATCTTTGATTTATTTTTGTTCTCTTAACATCATCTTACTCTACGAGGATGGTATTTTTCTCAGTCCGAGAGAAAATGAAAGTCCAAGGTTTCAAATATAAAGTATAATAAGTAGAAAAACGACTCCATGGACAAAAAAAAACAACGTGTAAAATATTATATAAAAGGAAAATGTTGAATTCTATAAAATGAAAGAAACTGGAACAAAGGAAATGCCGCCAATTTTACCATGCAATTTACTATTAATCTCACTTGCCCACTTGCCCACTTGCTCTTCTGGATTCCCTCACAACATACTATCTTGGGGTTGATCCTGACTTCCCTCACAACATACTATCTTGGGGTTGATCCTGACTTTTTCTACCCTGGTGCAATTATACTAGCACCTCTATAGTGGGGTATGTCCCTGAACCGTTAAGGCGTTACTACTACACCTCAATCAAATTTGAGTGAACGCCACTCCTGCTTCCTGATACAGCGTCAGCGACGCTACTGGTTCATTATACATGAAAGTCCCTGACCTTTTGCTTTCATCCTGGGCTGGGTGTACCACTGTGAAAATACACTCGTGGCACTTATACTGCAATTTATTGGCCGCTCGCGGTTCAAACTGCAAAGCATTAAAAGTCTAAAGTCTATTCGCCGCGAACTATTATTTGTCGCACTCTGATACTGTCGTGATCTTCACCTGGGTGATGAAACCAGACATCATGAGCAAGGTTACTTCCACAATCTGCAAGGTTGGCAGCTCCCTGTTGCCTTCTTCCATAAGCAAGGCGATTGCCTCACTCCGTTCGCTCCTTCTTCACCATCATTGTTCATATTATCAATCAAAGTCCAAACAAAATTGTCACCATTAGTCAAAATAGCATAATACAAAACACCATATGCATATGGCAACCAATTAATTAATTCTATCGAATCAAATTCCAATCCAATCAATTGTCCAAACAAAACAGAAAAATTAAATCCAAGTACGCCCAACTCAAGTCGCTATCTAATCCTACTCTTATACAATATTTTATAAAGGGCACAGGCAGATTTTATGACTAACAAAAATATCTTTATACGGATATGAATCCTGCCTACCCATATCTTCGGTAGATCATTTTCTCGCGATATCCAATATCGGGAGTTCAGACCCTTTCGCGACCTTTCCCTCTACTCTCGCGCCCTCCTTTTTCGGTATTCCCTACTTCTAATCTCATGCCCTATTGACATGATCTTACATTTTCGCTATGAAACTAGCGGTTTATAAATCGTGGGACACGATTTACTGCACTTCGCGAGCTCTCTCATAGATTCCATCCAGTCGAGAAACCGGCGAGTTTTTGATTACGCCGAAACTCACGAAAATCCGTTAGTCAGGGAAGCTATAGATTACGTTGTAGACGACCCTTCCCGATATAGAAGGCCCCGACACTCTGTCGAATAAGGCCCCTATGTCCTCCGTTAACAGATGAATAATTTCTTCATCCATCTCACCCCAGCCAGGTAGGGGTATACAGCGAAGGGCGGTATGGATATCTGAGGACTTTCATGCCACCACCAAACACCAGTCATGACCCGTTTGTCTTTCTGGCAAACACCAGTTAAAAGGGGAAGGGAGCCAGGCTTCAACCTGAACAAAATCAAGATGGATAACGTCTCTCATAGATGAACGTGAGTACTTCATTCGTAAAACTTCTGTAACAGACACTATGTGCCTGTTCCTAGCTGCACGTCTCAACTCATTCCATTTGGCTCTGACGCCTATACCTAGCTGTGGTGATGAGCTACCAATCAACCGCTTCTGTAACTCCTAGCCACAGTCTCTCTCTCTATGATGGAGAGAGTACAGCGTCCTCACATCATATTCCTCTGAGGCCACTGCCTCGCTGCAGCAATGGGCTACCAATCACCTGTTTCTGTGGCGCCTATCCACATTCTGTCTCTATGAGGGAGGGAATATAGCGTCCTCACATCATTTTCCTCTGAGGCCACTGCCTCGCTGTAGCAACGGAGTACCAATCACCTGCCTTTGTAGCGCCTAGCCACAATCTCTCTCTTTATGACGGAGGGTATACAGCGTCCTCGCATCATATTTCTCCAAGGCCAATGCCTCGTTGTAGCCCTAGGTTACCAATCACCTGCTTCTGTGGCTCCTAGCCACAATCTCTCTCTATGATGGAGGAAATAAAGCGTCCTCACATCATATTCCTCTGAGGCCACTGCCTCCATATTATTCTCTATCGTCGCCTCTCTCTGCAGAGCGTCCATCCTACAGAGCTTCAACAATCTCTACCACCGTATCTTGTGCGATGAAAAAAAACAATACGACGGGAGGAATAGTATCCGTTTAGTGGGACTCCTACCCCCACGGTCGATACTTACCGGCAGTAGTATTCGAGCGCCCCTATCTGCAGAGCGTCTAAGCGCCTGCTACAAATAAATCTGTCCCAAAGTTCCTGGCTATATACCAAAAAAAAATACTTTCCTTGAGAAATATAAGTAACCCAAATATGCCTAGCTATTAGGCTTTCAACCAAACAAACATAAAGTGTCCAAAATCGATAAGCTTAGCAAAAATAAAACTTTTCCCGTTATTTAAATTACTTCAACCTCTGATCAACTGACCACCCGTCTAATTACGTGTCTATCCACCCTTCAGAATATTTTTTCACATTTTCCTTTGGAAACCTTCCTATATAGCCCTTGTATCCCTAATGGATACGTTACTGGTCGCCAAACATTACGGTGGCATTTCTAGCGTCACGTCCGTGCCACCTCTTAGTCACTGGTACTTTTCATTACTTGGAGCGTTAGTAAAATTATTGGAGAGAGTTCAACATTTTGCAAAACATTACATAACAATATCAAAAAAAAACAAAAAAAAACTACCTTTGTTGGCTTCTTTGACGACCTGAAGCCTGAAGCAATTTTTTTTCTAAACCAAACAAAAACCTACCTTTTCTTTCAATTACTTTCCAGACAGCAATGGTTTTTCTTTCCATGACGAGAACTAACTTTTTCTTTTTATTAAAATTGTACCCCTTGAAAATTTGACAACTATTCAAAGAACTACCTAGCTTATTTCATTCACTATAGCTTCTACCCAAGGCTTACTTACTATCTCACTTATTGCTCTATCCCATGAAAAGTAACTCAAGACACACGAAAGAATAATTCTCTCAGTTAACAAAAAATTACTCTAATCACCCTGTATATGTACTCCTCCACCCTAATTTGAAAACGAAAGGATTTCCCCTGTATATACACCCCGCTAAAATAATGAAATCACATAAAAATAGAAAGCAAAAACTGCTTTTATCCGTACCACCCTCTTCTTTAATAATACTATAGAACCGACGGTCTGGGTTCTAAAATAAGATAAAGAAATTATCTAATCCTCTGGCCCCTTTTTCTCTTTGCCCCTATTACTAAATCAATTAGCACAGTAAAACAAATAGGCAAAACAAAATTCACCCTGAACTTTTCCTAGCACAATGTCACGTATTTTGAAGTTATTTGCCAATGCTGTTGGGACTCACAAATATTATAAAAACTTAACTATTCAAAGCCACAGAGAACTCTTTCGCTTTCTAACTTTTCAGTATTTTAAAATAGTTTAAAAGTAGACTTTCAACCCAAAGTGGTTTAACACAACACTAGGACACTCAATGTCATTTACAAATGTATAGTCAACTTATTCAATGCACCCTGTGTGCGCTACGCAACTCAATGAAATCATTTCTCCCTTTGAGACCTATCGGACACACCCAGTATATGTGGCTCACACAAAGTTATTTATATCTCTATAAATTATCACCTCCTGTAAGTATTAACTTTACGCTTCCACCTTTCTCAACGAAAAACTCAGGTTATTCAAAATATTTAACTTCGCTCGCTTAAGCTCCTACTTTGCCATTACTATTTTCCGTCGGCAAACGCCACAATTGAATTTACCTTATTCTTCCCTAACACCAACTTTAGACAATAAACTCCCTGTAGCTACTTTAAGTTTCAATTTCTTCAGACTGCCTACACACTGAAAATTCCTTTTTTTTCTGTAGAACCTAGCTATGAATTATATTTGATCCACTTCCCAAACTAATAAGAATGCAGATACTTCGAAAATACAAAACGGAAATACAGTGTGTTACTTAATTAACCACTGCTTCTTCACTAACTACAACCGCTGTCAAAAGTGTAACAATAGGATCCTTTTCTCAGGACAAGTGAAAATGAAAGAAACTGAAGGTTCCAAATATAAAGTACAATAAGTAGAAAAACGACTCCATGGACAAAATAAAAATAACGTGTAAAATATTGTATAAAAGGAAAATGTTGAATTCTATAAAATGAAAGAAACTAGAACAAAGGAAATGCCGCCAATTTTACCATGCAATTTACTATTAATCTAACCTGTTGAATAATTACAAATGCGCCAACTCGGTACAAAATACTCTTAGTTTTACTTTTACTTTAGGGAGAGTGGTGTATAACTTTAAATTTTCGCCCTTTTTCTAAACAATCAGCGCTAGGAACCCCACAATATGTAACTTTCTGCAAATAGGAAGTGGACTCAGATGAAATATTATGTGAACTCTCTCTAAATATCAACTGGTTAGTACAAAAAAATAACAAACACTCACATAACGCCTCTTTGAGTGTTCATGGTCAACCATAGGTTCCGTTGACCCACCAACACTTTTATTTCAAACTCCCCTGTATCCACTAACGGTTTATAATGTAACTACACGGATTTTTCTTAAATTTCGCACCACCCGACATAAACTCCCAAGCTTTCGCGTCAGCGAGTTTCTGGCGAGACAGAAAAAAGTCGGTCATCGGACCCCGTCGAGACGAGATCGGGGGTCTCATCCCTCAGCCTTCGAGGCTGAGGAATGTGGTCTAAATCACTTAGCTAGTGGAAAATATTTATACCTACCTCCGCCTTCCTATGAGCTTCTTCCCATGTGTTAATGATGTATCATCCGCAAAAGAAGTTATATTACCTTCGAAGTCCCTCATTGAAAAAATATCATTTATGTATAATAGAACCGAGATAGGGCCAAGCACCGTTCCTTGAGGTACGCCCCTGGTTATTTATTAACGCTACTCCTCTTATACCCGAATCATGTAAACGCTGAAGAAGTATATTGTGATCCACTGTGTCAAAGGCCTTAGCTAAATCTAAAAAAACAGTGATAGTTCAGTTTTCATTTTGAAAAGAATTGTTAACTAAATTAACTACTTCAAAGATGGCTTTTATCAGTGGACCTGTTTTCTCTGAAACCAAATTGACATTGAGAAAAAAAATTATTATTTTCTAACAAACTCTTTTTTTATACATTTTTCCAAAATTCTTGCAAGATTGTTTATGAGTGTTATAGCTCTATAATTAGTTACAAGTTTTTGTTCCCCAGACTTAAAATTGGTACTGTAATTGATTCTTTGAAGGAGGCTGGTATAGCAAAGTAAGTGTGATACTTTTTAATAATGTGAACAGAAATTCCATCAGGTCCAGGATATGTGCTATTTTTGAATCCAGTTGTAACAGTGATTAGTTCTTTATTTGTTATCTGTTGAGAAAATATTGAGTTGCACATGTTTACATGGTGTCATAGTTTCAATGCTGTGTTTGTTGGATTCACCCAACGTCAAGAGTTATGATTTTATTTTTCAGATATGATTGTTAAATGTTATTCAACTATCAATACGGTTAGTTCTCTAAGAATATAGCTACTTTGAAAAATCTTACATTTGATGGAAATGTATATATCGCCCATAAATTTAATGAAAGGATTGTATCTTCCTCACTGGATTGAATCTAACCATCAGCCAGCTTTGATGAATTATCCAGAAAATTTCACGAATCCACTCCAGGCCCTACATATTTTCTTATCCCTCATCGACCCTCTTTCTATGGTTTCACAGAGACAGGAATACCAAATAGTATCCCCATCTAGTCATCTAAAAATAATATCCAAAAACCAAAATAAAATACACAAAAACAATTGCTGCGCGCAGGACCTCTTGGGCGGGCCGAGATCCGCATTGAGAGCTGCTTTCAGTCTCTCGAATGCCAGCCGCGTGGATGTCTCGCTGCTTGCCATGTCTCGGAAAAACCGACACTCCCACTTTTAACTGTGACATAATGTCCCACAGCAGAAAATGTTGACTTACACGACAGGATTCCGAGCAGTCCATTCGTGAATGATCTATTTCTGAACAGTCCCGAGTGAATCACCAACTGTCACCATGCACAAAGTGGTGCTTCTACTGAGTGTTCTCGTCGTGGTCGTCATCGCTTGGAAGGAAACCCAAAGGGGGGCAGGATTGAAAATTGGTACGGGCGGGGGAAGAACTCTTCGTCTTCGAGGGGTAACGGTATCAAAATCGGGGGAAGTACTCGCGGCGTTCGGTCAACAACCACTGTCATTCCAGAGGAGGACCACATCCAACCGCCGACGATCCCTTCGACCACGGGGATAACGACTCTTCATGTGGGGTTGGTAGTGCCATACAAGTCTTTCGGGGTGAGAGAGTACACCAAGGCGGTTACTAATGCGAGGTCGTATGTGTCCAGGAAGTTGAAGTTGTTCAAACATTATGATATACAGTTTC
The DNA here is from genome assembly GCF_025532065.1 of Leptinotarsa decemlineata. Lineage (NCBI taxonomy): Eukaryota > Metazoa > Arthropoda > Insecta > Coleoptera > Chrysomelidae > Leptinotarsa > Leptinotarsa decemlineata. Next base: position 1,097,579 of record NW_027412569.1, read on the forward strand.
ACTACGTTATGAAAGAATTAACACCGAGTCCGATAGGTGAGTTGAATGTACCTGAACTGATATCATGATTAGGTAATGAATTAATGCAAAGGTTACACCATCAACGAGTAACAAGGGCTGATTTTATATTCTGAAAAATTAGAGGTTCTTACAATAATGATACTCCAGATATCAAAATATTTGCCTGTATAAATCATGATAAAATATAAGCTGCGAAATCTACTGATGTCGTGAGGAATATAACGTAACACATAATTATATTAGCCATATTCATCAATTAAAAATATGCGCGACTATGTAACTCAGTATTATGATCTTAATTCAATAATATCAGTCGAATAAATCTCAAAAAAACGAGAGATGATGGCATTCGTGTCATGTCAATAATCTTCATCCGTTTGAATAGTTTCCAGAGAGAGCTTAGTTTCATCAAACAAATCGGTCAACAACGTTTATACGGTAGATATTATAGGCTCCATTCTTTCCAAAAAACTACAAAAGCAAGCCATGGACTTGGTCTACCCGAATTTAAGATGCGATAACGTCAGTAATAAGACATTGTCATATTTGGGTTAACCAATCAATAATATTGCTCGTTTTTTAAAGAAAGATTGCGTAAACGTAGCTTACAGAACGAATAATAGTCTAAGTAAATTTATTAAAAATAATAAAGACAATACTTTGGTGTCGGATATATTAGGAGTATATAAACTGATTTGTAGCTGTTGCGCAAAACTGTATTTTGACCAAACAGGAAGAACATTTTCCCATAGAATTAAAGAACATAGAAGTAGTTTTGTGAAGAGAAAGACCCACTCCACATTTGCAAACCACCTTTTAGCAGAAGGGCATGAGTTCAAACATGAATATGACGTATTACATTCAGAAGAGAAGAGTTTGCAAGTCAATCTTCTAGAATGTATAGAAATCAATATATTCAGAATGTCGGGTGATTAACTGAATTGAATAACTCCCCGTTAATAAATATTTTTCCAAATGTGGAAACTAGGACATATGCTCAGGTAATTCAATTCATTACACACTCAGGTAAAAATTAGGTACTTGAAATATAGGTACTTCCAATTGTAAAACTAGATATATCAACCACTGAATATGTAGAGTATAGTTAGTAAATACACGCCCGAAGACGCCATTGTATGCCGAAACACGTGTTGCATTTTTGTAAAATCGGTTAGTGAAAATTTCACAATAAAGTGTTTCTTGTATACGTTAGTTATGGATTTTTATCAAGTATCGGCCAATTCTATCATATATAACAATAATAATAATAATGTTTTGTATTCACCAAGGAAAAAAGAAAGTACACAAAGAAAAATACAATACCACGTACCAATAAATACGTACCATATATACAAATAGTATCATAAGTGGTAAATAAACATATTATTATTATTATTATTATTTTTTTTTTATTATTTTTATTATTATTATTTTTTTTTTTTTTTTTTTTTTTCACCGTAGTGTGCGCTGGTCAGGCCCTATCCCCCGAAGCCCCGATACATTCGGGAGGGCGCGCCAGCATAATCAACCAATGACCACTCCCCACACCGTGGGGTAAGTGATCATTGGGTCCGAGAATCATGTGCCCTGAGCAAACGCAGAGAGCCAAGAATGACAGCCTTCTGCATCTGTGCGGCTAAGATTTCTGCCTTAGTGCGGCAAGCCGGTATGATTTTGATATTCGAGAGTAGAGAAGACATCATTCCACCAAGGACTCCAATAATCAGAACGACCATCTTGACAGAGTGATCTGGATAGAGTCTGCGGAGTTCGAAGAGAAAATCTCGATATTTTATCCGTTTTTCCTCCTCTTTTCTGACGATATTTGTCTCGCCAGGAGCTGAAAACTCCACGACAAATATCGTTTTGGTCTGGTGGTCGAGAAGGACTACATCAGGCTTATTAGCTTGTATGAGCCTGAGGGTGGGGAACGAATAGTTCCAATAAATTCGGCACTTCTCGTTCCCCACAACGGATTCAATATCCCCCGGAGCGTAGGGCAACACCGGTGTCTCGTCAATACCGTAAGAGTGCCGTAGATGGTAATATAGCACTCTCAGGGCCGCGTTATGTCGATGGATATAGGCCGAGACCGCATATGCTGGACATGCTGATAGCAAGTGCATTAGGGTCTCGGGCGCCTCGCGGCAGGCCCTGCACCTTGTGTCAGGAACCTCTATACCCATCACGCGACTGCGGTAGACTAAGGTGTTGAAGACACCATCCTGGCAAGCCATGATGAACCCCTCAGTTTCCGACTTCAGCCCACTCGACCTGAGAAAAGCGAACGTCAGGCGCTTTGATAAGCCAAGGTCTTCAATGTTATTGAAGAAGACCCCATGCATCGGCTTATCCCTGTGTCTCCGCAGAAGTAAGGTGATCTCTGCGGCTTTTATCTGAGCTTTTTGCTGAACGGGTTCCAACTCGGTGACAGAGTTGTAGTCACCTCGTTCAGAGTCGAAAACTATACCGAGTTCATCAGCTGCTCGAGCAGCTGCCCTAAGGAGAAATGCTCCAATTCCTGCTCTCTCATGGTCACGGACCATGCAGAGAAGGGGATCCGAACTCCTGACGACTTTACAGGCTGTATCCAGTACCATTCTGTCATGTAGACACTCCAAACTCAAAAGTCCACGACCTCCCTGTTGTCGGGGAAAGTACAACCGTGGAACGGACGATTTGGGATGCAAACTCCTATAGAGATGCATCATTTTTCGGGTCCTTACGTCGAGTTGATACAGCTCCTCCCGAGTCCACTTCACTACTCCAAAGGAGTAGAGTAAGATTGGAACGGCAAGCATATTTGTTGCAGCTACTTTGTTCTTCCCCGACAGTTCCGATGACCAAATCTGTCGAAGTTTGTGCTGATACTTGCCGCGGAGAGAGTTTTTCACTGCAGTTACCTCTTGTGAGTGGCGTTGTTCCACCCCGAGGTAAGTATACGTCTCTCCGGCATCCAGATGGTGTAGGATGCTTCCATCTATGAGCTGCACATCCTCTGCGTAGTCCCCGCATCGTCCTCTTTTGAGATGAACCATTGCACATTTGTCTATCCCGAATTTCATACCGATAGCATGCGTGTACTCTTCCACCACCCTCAAGGACTGATAGAGATCCTTCTCTCCAGAGGCATAAAGTTTAAGATCATCCATATAAAACAGATGGGTGACCTTGTGCCTCCGGTTTCCGGGGTGCCACAGTTATATCCTCGAGTCTTTCTGAGCGCAACGGATAATGGCAATAGTGAGATGCAGAATAGAAGGGGCTGAGGGAATCACCCTGAAATACACCCCTTTTGAAAGTGACCCACCCTGTTTGAACTCTTGCTTGACCAGATGTTATGGTGAAGCGAGTTCGCCAAAGTGGTGTCATTGTTCAATGCATCTCACTATGTTGTCGGTACCGCAAGGCATCTGAGCAAATGCAAGATGAGCTCATGCGAAATTGTATCAAATGCCTTACGGTAATCGATCCAGGCCATAGAGAGGTTACGCTTATATTGTATCGAGTCCTGCGTTACACTTCTATCGATGAGCAGGTTCTCTTTACATCCAGCGACTCCTCTCTTCGACCCTCTCTGCTCATATATCCGTTCGAACACTCGGTCAACTGCGGTGAGTATTCGTGTGTATAAGATGCTTGTAAACAACTTATAACACGAATTCAAGCATGTTATCGGTCTGTAATTCTTAGGAATCGACAAATCTCCGCTTTTGGGATAAGAACGGTCCGCCCCTCGACAAACCAATCCGGAATCGGCTGCTCTCCATCGAGCCATGAGTTGAAAACTCTGGCCAGATGGTGGTGGGTACTTGATAGTTTTTTCCACCAATAAGTGTTCACCCATCTGGGCCTGGAGCAGCAAAGTTCTTGGAACCAACGAGGGCCCTTCGAACGTCATCCGGGTTATCGGGTTGCGCAGTTCATTGGGCTCAGGCTGTCGAAGCTCTCTGTTGAAAGCTTCGAACTGCGCTAGGGCTGGAGTGTCTAAGTTGAGTGGCTGCGGGTGTTCATAGATATCCTTCCAGAAGGATTCCACCTGATCAGCGGTCGGCGGATTATCCACAACACGTGGAGGCTCTTGGAATAAGCGAGAAGGTTTCTCGCGGAACCTAAGGTTTTCCGCGATACTTCTCGCTCGCCTCACTAGTGACTTCTTAGCAGCCACTAGCATTCGTATCCTATCAAGGCAGTGCTGTTTGGTGGTCAGCAGCACGCCTTGGCTCAGAGTGTGATGGATACGTCGTAGATTGGCGGCTATTCGCCGCACTGCGGGCGTGAAAGGCCTGTTGGCTGCCCTGTAATCCATCACACATTGGATACGAGACGCGTGTTGTCTCGCCGACGTGATTTTAGCCTCCATCTTGTGTACACGCCGTTCAATCTTCCGAGCCGCAAGGCCGGGATTTCGTCCTTCCGATTCGGAAAGCGATTGGACGACGTTATACACGGCGGTGTTGATTTGCCAGATGTCAGCCTCTTCTGTTAGAACACTATGAACCTCCGCATCCAAACGAGCCAGTTCTTGTGGCTTCAGGGGCTTAATCCTGTGGAGCGCCCTGCGTGTTCTGATTGTCGTCTCCATTGGTGGTATGGTGCTGGTCTCCTCTCCAGCCGTGCCAACGGGTGGTGGAACTGCCACTTCCACCACTTCGTTAGCAGGCTGGAAATGAGCTATATAGCCCTGCCGCCGAAGATAGGATACGTAATCCCTAAGGTTTTGGGCGGAAAAGGCGGCATGCTCCGGATGTGTTTCACACCACAGAGCATGCAATCTCGCCATGTACCCTCTTCGCGCGGGCTCACTACTCTCGTAGCAATGCATAAGGCTATCTCTTAGTTCATGCGTCCACTCAAAACGTCCGTTTTCATTGCCAGGGTTGTCATCAGTAGGCAAATCATCGTTTGGGCCCCACCACCTTGCCTCTGACCCCTCCGAGCGGGTCGATTGTGGGGGCCCCTTCCTTGATTATTGGGAACCAAGTGTTGGGTCCACCGGTGGTTAGCCCTGTGGACCCACGGCCGGCACCGGAGGAAGAATAGAGTTCTCCTTCCCGGTGCGCCTGGGCTGCCGGTCCGGTTTTGCACCAGTTGCTCGGGTAAGTGGTGTCGCAACTCACCAAAGGCCAAGGGTGTTAGTGGCCATCCCTGCTTATTTATTATTATTATTATTATTATTATTATTATTATTATTATTATTATTATGGGAGTGGTAAAATCACGGAGCGGAATTCAGGAGACAAGCGTGTGAAATATGCCGAATTCTGCTCTTCCATTCAACTCCTTTACAAAATACAAAACTTAAAGTGTTCATCAAACATATAATGTACAAAAAATTATAGTGCCTATGTAGTAAGAGACAGAAAGAAATAAAAGGAATAAAAGAGGGGTAATTCATAATGCTTACAGAATGACTTAAATTTTTAGATTTTATGCGAGACTAGTTGCACGACAGCTATTTTTCATACAGCCAATTACGAGCCTGTAGCTTCAAAAGTGGCAGTTTCAATTTTTTTAGGTATGTGGGAAAACTATTGTAATGAGTGTAGATAGAAAAACTGAACGATCTCTCAAACAGTACTGTGCTGTGGTTGAGGGCAGTTATTGTATTTTTATGTCGGATATTCACTTCATGTTGATTTTCACGAAATCGAACTTTATCATAATGATACTGCGGTGATTTGTTGATGATTATATTGTGAAATAAGGTTAGAGAGGAGAAAGCTTATGAGAAATATGCTTGAACTTACGGATGCCATAGATGTGGCGAAAACAGGAGTTTTGGATTTTTTGTATCCTGTACAAATCCTAACTATCCAAACAGGGAAAATATACAGGTGAACAGTAGGTGAACTGTGAAAGGAGGAGAGTCTGGTTTCATATGGTTTCATAATCATGGTTCATCGAATAAATATGAATTCTCTCAGTTTTTTCGATCATGTTTTAGTTGTTTTGGTTGGTTTCCGAATTTTGCCGTGTCCTCAGTTAGTTACAATCTCCAAACGTTTCAACTGTGACTTCAAAAGTCATCTTCAATAATCTAGAAGAGTACTTCCACCACGCCACTGAAGATGACTGCCGTAGCTGCAGTTTGAAACGTTTGGATATTGTAACCAAATAAGATCACAGCAAAACCGGGAAACCAATCAAAACATTGAGGCCAGCCGTGAAAGCCTACATTTCTATACAAATTTCAGTTTTTTAGAAATTTCATCGAGACTGATCAAAAAAAGTACTGGACCATATTAAGCGTTATTGTATTAAAGTAACAATTTATTTTGAGTTTCTCGCTGGATAGTTCTCGAAACCGCAATATGAATTATATGTAATGCACTGATTACCAAATTCCGCTTCGGAAACTAGATGTGAAAAAAAACTGAATTCAATTATATTTGGTTTAACCGTGAATTTTGAGAATTCACAGTCGTGGTTACCAAAATATTGTTTGCAAATGTGGAAATTGTCTTCACATTCAAGAAACTACTCTTAGTATTCTCTGGGAAAAGGTATTCCCTGTTTGACCAATATAAAGTTTTGAGCGAGAACTACTACTATATACTCTTTATATACCACTCTTATACACTTGTCTCGGCATACCATTTGGATTCCAGGACATCGGCTATGGAGGCACATCGGCAGCAGGAGGTTGCATATCTTAATGAGGATCTAGAAGTGATTTCGAATTGCGGTGGAAGGAACCAAGTTTAATTCAATTCCACAAAAACCCGGGCATCGGTTTTCTTCAAGAAGAAACATATATACCGTATACCGTAGGTATATATACCGAACCAGAAAACTGTACACACCTCAGCAACTTCTGATGCTTCATAAAGCTCAGATCAGACCTTTTTTGGAGTATCGTTCTCATGTACGGAGCTCCGTCCCTAAGCATACCCTGAAGCTGCTGGATTCCATCCGGAAAAGAGCCATCCGTCTGATTAACATCGAAGAAAGGTTGGAGATTTGTTTCTCTTCTATAGGTACTTTCACAGGAAATGTTCAAGTGACTTGAAACATTTGGTTCCACCAATAGCGGTACATATCAGAAATACGCGACGGACTCCACTGTTTAAGAAGTCTTTCATCAGGAGAACTGCGTTTATGTGGAATAAACATCCTGAGAACATTTTTCCAAATGGATTTAATCTCCCGCGATTCACATCCAATGTGAATCGCTACTTTCGTACAGGCACTGATCTGAGAGTGTCTTAAGGATTTTTTTGTAGTGATTGTGTTTCGTCCTCAAAAAAAGTTTTGTCTTCATTGTTTCAATGAATTTGCATAAATCATTATTCGTTTCGTGACTAGCTCCTATCAAGAAAACGAGCGATGTTATTGTCCTATTACAATGTCCTATTATCATTTCTTGAAGTGGGAAAGATCTGGTGAATTACTTGAATTTTTAGTTTTTTAGACAGAATGGCTTGAATTCTGAGTTTTAAGGAGAGAATGGAGTCGAGTCATTGTTAACAGAAACTTGTATGGAAAAACTCAGCTCTCTCTGAAAATTACTTTCTGACAGTGGAATATTCAATTATCTGTGAAGCATAGTATTGAATGGTGCTGCTTTTGTAGAAACGGATTATTAGCTCTTCGCTTTGTGAATAAAACTTTTCATAAAATAGAAAATAATTTTGAAATTAAAATAAAAGCAAATGGAAAAAATACTTTCTCTCAGCAAAATTCTCAAATGGGTTTCAAAGATATTTCGGATTGTTCAGTGATAAATTCTTCAGTCAAAACCTTTGGGTTGAATGGTTTAAAAAATATTGGTAACACCTGTTTCATGAACAGCGTAATTCAATGTTCATCAAATACGAGATGGTTATTGGAATATTTGAAAAAGGATGAATTCATGAAAGATATCAATACTAGTATTTCTAGTATGAAGGGTGCTTTGATAAAATCGTTTGCAGAAGTCATCAAGGAGTTGTGGTCAGAAGATTCATTTGATAAAGTAGTAAATACAGCCACCTTAAAAAATCAGATTCAAAGTTTTGCTCCTCGATTCATAGGTAATTCCCATCAAGACGCCCAGGAGTTTCTCCGTTATCTTTCAGAAGGATTACATGAAGAGGTTAATATAATTAATGAGAAACCTAAACCAATCTTAACGGAGATTGACGAAAAATTGAGCGACAGCGAAAATGCACAAGAGTCATGGCTCACATATTTGAAGATGCATAACTCTAAGATTGTAGATAATTCTTTGGCCAATTGAAATCCACGATGAAATGCACACACTGTGGATACTCTTCAGTAACATTTGATCCTTTCTGGGATTTGTCTCTCTCCATACCACATAGAACCGACCAATTGAGTTTGTGGCAATGCTTAGATTATTTTACAAGAGAAGAAACTTTGGATGGAATTGAAAAACCGACGTGTTCGAAATGCAAGGAAAGGAGAAAATGCATAAAGTCCCTATCAATCCACAAGTTTCCGTATATTTTAGTAATACATTTAAAAAGATTCTCTCCAACGGAAAGTAGAGGAAAATTGAATGATGTCATCGAATTTCCTCTAGAAGGATTGGATATGGACAATTTTGCAGGAGAAAATGTGGCTACTTGTTATAATCTATATGCACTTTTAAATCACAGTGGGACTACTAAGAGAGGACATTATACAGCATACTGCAGACACCCGTATACTAGCGCGTGGCACAAATACAACGATTCACACGTGTCACCAATTTCACCAAAGTCGCTTGTGAGTGGAGAAGCATACGTCCTCTTTTATGTAAAGGATGGAACAAAATCGCGCCTTTAAGATAACCAAGAGAAAGTTTAACTTTTAGTTTCTTCAATTTTGTAATTTTTTTTTTCCAACTTCTCATTTTTGTTAATAAATATATAATAAAAATTGAACTGAACTGAATAATAAAAAAAAAATAGGGTATGTAGTAAATATATTAAGAATTTCTTGAATATTACTGGAGTTTTACTCCAACACAAAACCGTTGTTTTTAACATTAGAAATAACGGTTTGTCTAGAAACTTCTAGAAACTTCAGGGTATGTTTGGGGGCATAACTCTATACTCCAAAGAAGGTCTGATCTGACCTTTATTGAGCATCAGAAGTTGCTGAAGTATGTAAAGTTTTCTGGTTCGGAACAATGTTCCAAGCTTTCGAGGAGCAGCCTTTGCAATTCCAGCGACATGATTGTGCTAAGATATCCATTTCAACACCCAGCGAACTTATCGAAGCAGAAAGCGGAATTGTCTGACCTGACATTATTATATTCAGTTCGGAGACATTTATCTTCTTGAAGAAAACCAGTGCCTGGGTTTTTGTGGCATTGAATAGAACCTGGTTACTTTCACCCCAATTCGAAATCACTTCTAGATCCTTATTAAGATATGCAACCTTCTGCTACCGGTGAATATGTGCCTCCGTAGCCGATGTCCTTGAATCCAAATAGAATGGCGAGACAAGTGTGCTGTCGTCAGCAAAGAAATATATTGGATTCTTGGTTTTTCCAATAAGTCGTTGACATACCAAAAAAAATGTAGGAGACAATCCCTGAGGAACACTAGCGTTGATGGTGAAAATATTCGAGAGATGTCCATCGACGGCCACTTGCAGGGAACGTTCTTCCAGGAAGCTGAAGAGCATAGAAGTTTGGCCAGAAAACCCTCATGCCACACATGGTGAAAGGCCTTAGAAATATCAAGCGCAAGAGCTCTTGATTCTGTATTTTTCTCGATTGCGTTATTCCAAATATGGGTGACATACGATAGAAGGTCGCCTGTTGATCTTTCTTTCCGAAAGCCATATTGATGATCGCTCAATGTTGAAGCCTTCCAAATATTTGACGATATGGTGGTTTACGAGTAGTGATTCAATATTCATTTTTACACCAAAACTTCCAAACAGTGCATCACAAGTAAGAATTTCCTGTTTCACTACAGGATAAACTTGGTTTCTGTCTCAGTCAGATCCATTGTTTCTATTGACGAAATACTGGGAAATGATTTTTTGACACCAAACGATATAAATACTATATTGCTATCAGAAAAATTTATATTTCCAATGTTTTTCCTTAATTGATATGTATTGGTTGTACTAAATAGTTCATACATGAATTCAGGTCATTAGTGATGGCATAGGTAGAAGGTCATGAGATTCAAATTATTATTATATGAATCACTGATTATATAGAATTTTGTCAGTATGAACACGATTAACAAAGCTATTGCATAGGGAAAAACGTATGGAAGTTTTTGTGAATATTCATAGTGAATATTTTACAGAGAATTGTATCAGCTATCATTTCTCTTGACATGTTACATTAGTCGTGCAAAGGAGGGTGCTGCAAGCAGCTTCATCGCACGAGAATCTGTCATTGGCATCGCTGTAGGCTTTGCCGATCAGAAAAGGGCTCAGGCGAAGCTCTCTAGCTTACAGATGGAGGTTTGTCCGGCTATCTGTGGTGCCATCAGTACCACACCGTCAGCGGCCTTGGAGATCCTTCTAAATCTACCTCCCCACCACATCTTTCTGGAGAGAGGGGCTAGATGGACTGCATATAGATTTGTTCACATCGTCCATTACACGAATCAGTCTAACGGAGAGTTAGAGTTAACTTACTAGAAATGACCTCAGACATTATGCCTTCAAACTGCCTTATACAGTACTTTTTCCGAGAGAGAACTGGATCCTCCGGGAGAAGGAAATATTAAGAGCAGATAGTTGTTGGTAAATAGCCTCATTGCCATTCTGGCCTGGAATGCAATGAGGCAATTTACTCCCTTGCAAAGGAGGGTGCTGCATGAATCTTCATTGGATCAGAACCTGTCATTGGCATCGCTTTTGGCTTTGCCAAACAAACCCTGAACATCTGAATACCAAGAAGATTTATGGACTTCTGGCAGATTCTTCCCGGATTGGCTCACTCTAAGGCGTTTATTCACCCTTCGAAGCGTGATACCAAACAGTTGTTGGACTACAGTAGGGATGTCAAACAGGCCTTCTTACAGGTCACTGTCATTTGAGTCATCATATGCAGAGACTCGGACTGTCGGAAGACAGTGTGTGTTGCCTCTGTTTGGAAAATGATAGAACAGTAGAGCACATACTTTGTGCCTGCCCCGCTGGAGACCGAATCACGTTTTTAGAATCCGCCAGAGCCGTACTCATACCACCTGACCTTCAAGACCACTCACCATATAAACTAATCGGCTTCGTTAAGAAGCTGGGTTCATTTGGATAAACCGTTGCGGGTTGCGGTGGAGGGTGGAACAGACTAATTCACTTTGGACCTAACTTAACCTACATTAGTCGAGAATTATACCATTTATCAAAGAATTCACATTTTCAATATTGTGAGTATATACAATTTCAATTAGTATAACAAAAAGGAAATACAATGGATGCAATACATATATTCGAAAACTAGTTGACCGATTTTAAAAATTCATACAATTTCACTGATAGACAATATTTGCAACAGTTAACTAGTTTAGTGATCCAATAATTTTTCTGAGGAAAAGTGAGTTGGGTAACAGAATCAATTTTTTCTTGCCAACGTTTCGAATTTGATTGAACTCTTCTTCAGGGCTCAAAAAGTAGTTTCTTCGTGCTGGTAATATAAACACGAATATAGTAATATTAACACAAAGAAACTACTTTCAGCCCTGAAAAATAATTTTATCAAATTCGAAACGTTGGCAAGAAAACAATTGTTAAAAAAAAAAACTGATCCTGTTACCCAACCAACCTTCTTCAGAATATTTGCAACTTTCGAAATGCCAAAATGTATCGAACTTCCAATTACCTTCGCCCAGTTCTTTAGATTGAGATTACCATTAATTGATTACGATTGATTTATGGAAAACATCGATTCGATTCCAATCTCAGCTTGATTCCCATTTCCTAGTAAACAGTTCTTCAAAAAATGTTACTGGAGTTTCATTTTTGATAAACAATTGATTGAAACACGTGCCAAGGTGCTGAAAATTGTAGTTTGGTGTTGGGATAAAAATTCAATAATATTATTTACTACACCAACGGTTCCAAACAGTGCATCACAAAAACATTTTTTTCTAAAACCTGCCAATGATATTGTTATTTTTTCCTTGTCTTTAATAAATTTCCTTCTCCTTTTATCTCATCGTGACTGAGAGGTCAAAAAACCAGAAATTAAGAAGGTTCATGGGTATAATGGAATTCGTCAATTTGCTCATATTTTCATTGACGGTCAATCATTTGTGAGCGAAACAAAATTCCGTGAACTGAACAAATCGAACAGCTTTTCTGTATTGACACAGCTTGATGCCAAATTGATGAATTTTCTGTCAGAATAACAAACACGAGGGCCAATTCATCACGGGAAATCGCATCAGTCAGAGCAGTTCAACCGTAAACGAAACCCTAATCTCATCATCTCCTCATGACAACTGTGCAATGATGAAATGATATGAAATGGAAAAGGAATTTCTATAGCTTCTTTTTTCTTCTTCAACCTTAAGATTGCCATATATTTGACGATCTAATAGACGAACAAAATTAAGTTTCACAAGGTGTACATCTCGGAAAAAAAGCTTTCACTTTTCAATCTTCGAACATGAAAGAGAAAGAAAACCACATACAAATACTATAACCATTACTATTATTTTACCAAGTATTTTTCTATCTAGCATTTTGGATGGATTCCAATAACTGTTTTATAAAAATACTTGATGATGGACTAAAAAAATTCAACTATGTTTGGTAATTTATTATATGCATCAAATCCTTTGAAAAATGAAGAATTCATGTCACTTCTTCTATCTGTTCTGCATACATGCAAACTAGTATGATTTCTTGTGGTATATTCGTGCACTTTCTACATCTCCATCATGGAACAAAAAATGTGGTGATTTTTCAAAGAAAAAAAAATATTGATTTCGAAATAAACTCTACACAAAAATATGTAGATCATGTAAATAAGTAACTTTCAGAAACAAACTGGAAGAATAAGTCCTGCCGAAACAACTATTTCTATACGAAGATTGAATTATACAAAAAAAAAACGTTTTCCCTTTCAGTTTGTACTCGAAACATTTGTTATGGACATGAATCAGATATAATTCATAGGATTGCTGCACAATATAGTAAATGGAGCATGGAGCACTGTCATCCTCAATGGCGGATATCCGATGTTTCGGAATGAGACACTTGCCTTATTGTCTGCCTTATTCAGCACCAATTTGGATAACATCCCAAAATGAAGCACCCAATTAATTCATGAAAGTATGATTATATGTCACGAATGGGTTGAATCTATTCATGTCATCGATTATATAATGTAATGACATTCATTCGCTCATTGATTCAATCCCAGCCATAGGAGTCTTGTTTAAATTGAAAGAGATATAATTCTGGGAGAGAATAATTTTTAGGAAAGAAAGGTTTCGGCTTTCTACTTTATCATTTTCATAAAGGAAAATGCGGAAATCTTTCAGAAATGGAAGAAAGCAATGGCTTTTGAAAGGAACTCTTTGCAAAGATGTATATTTCAAATATAACCTCGTTTTTGTACAACTGTCATTGAAAGTGACATTTTTAATGGTTGTTAAGAGTATTAAAAGATGATGTTTACAAAGTAGTGTGTTGAAAATATTTTAAGACGATATTTTTCGCTCAAATAGCAATGAACCCAATATAATTATTCAATTTTTGAAAAAGTTTCCTTATGAACAATAGATATAGATACAATTGAATTCTGTTACAAATGTATTATATACATTAATTACATTATTATTAATATTCATGAACAACAATATGAAAAGTACAATCAGAAAAACTGCTGATATTATTACCTTGCGATGTTGAAGATGAATATATTTGAACTATCTGAGTTGACAATTTCATTGGCATAAACACTTAACTCTTAAAGTGAAGAGGGTGATGCTGTAACGTTGGAGCTAGCTGTTGGGATTATTCGTTCAGCAACAACATCTTTATAAGAAATAGATTAATCGATGTAACCCTCAGCTACTGTTGTAGACGGCCATTCTCCGTGCTTCTTAATATTCGTTATATTTGCTCCTGATTCTGCTAGCAATGAAGCAGAAGACCTTCCAAAACACTGACCCGCATATTCCTTCCGTTCCGGGAGGTTTTAGAAACTCAGCAATGATAGAGGCCATTATCCCAAACGTGAGAGTTTTAGATTCTTTCGGCCTATAACCTTCATTTTTCCGCTATTACCTTGAAATATTTTCAACGAGCGCACTCGACTTTATCATTGAAAACTCGCTCCACAACTACACCAACTAAGAAAATTAGAATATGCGATGTCGAACTGCTGAACCGATTTTTTCGGTAACAATTCAGTTGAAGTTCTTTTTGCAGACTCTTTAATATCGTCGGGAACACACAATTTCTCACTATTGTTTTTAATTTTGCAAGACATTAAAGACCAGCAGAATGTAATTTTGAATAAAACACGTGAGCTGTGAACAATACTGTTTGTTGGTCGGCGTTACCTGACACGGCCACTTAACAGCAAATGCGATAACATGAATGTAATTTACTGGCAAGAGATGTCAAAATGTTTGTTTGAAGGTGATTGACAATGTTTTATGATGAATTTCACATTGTCTACTATATAAAATGACTTGAAATCCCTGAAACAACTAAAAAAGGAGAATTAAAAATGAATAGCTGAAAATAACAATTATATTAAGCAAAATAAACCTGAAATGAGATAATAGTGAAATAAAATACAAGTAAAAATAGAACAATTGAATGAATAAAAATACAGAAATGAAAAAAGAAAATAAAAATCAAATGGAGAGATTCCAAGTCACGTTAGTTCACGACGTTTCGATTGTAGATACTAACAATCGAAACGTTATTTATACAATTGTTCTATTTTTACTTGTATTTTATTTCAGTATCATCTCATTGCAGGTTTATTTTCCCTAATATAATTGTTATTTTCAGCTATTCATTTTTAATTCTTCTTTTTTAGTTGTTTCAGGGATTTCAAATCATTTTATATAGTAGACAATGGAAGTCCGAACTAGTGAAATTCATGTCAAAATGTGTTTTTATAGAAATATTGAATTTATCTATTCCATTATGAAAATAGGACAGTTGTACAAAAAACTTTGATGATATTTGTGTTGAAAGTAAGTTTTATTTTGTTCGTGAAATTGCTCAACTCGCTACGATCGTTTCGCAAACTTTTTCACTCACAATATAAAACTTTAGTCTCAACGCTCATATCATAAATAGCTATATAATTGCTTTTTTTTTCGTAAAATTTGGACAATGGAGCAGTAAAAACCAAAACTCTTCTTTCGCACAAAACATTCTCTTCCAAAATATACCCCTTTCAATAAAATAAAAGGAGTATTTTTTGAATACATATTTCAAGCGTTATTATCCATTGTCATGCAATTTTATTATATTGCAGAATCACCTTTCCTTCAACGAATTCATATTCAAATATGAATGTTTCCAACTCAGTTACAATTTCCGTACAATCGCTACTTGAGAGGGAGACCCTTTAAAATTATTTCTGAAAAACAATTTTTGACTGAAAATAATGAATTTTGCATATCTCCTCATATATCACAGTTATTTGTTGGCAAGCTAACAATTTCATTTTCATTCGTATGATGTACGAGATATGAAACGGTATAAAAGTGCTTTCAATATTCCCGACGTTTTCAATTCTGCGAAGCAAGATTTCATTCAGGGCTTGACGCACAGATATGTCATTGTAATAATATTCTACTGTGATACAATAACGTTTCAGAGTATATGTGTTGTCCTTGGAGAAGACTACTCGCTATTCCCGAGGTTATGAAAACGCAGAAGTGCGGTGGAGAAAATTAGTTCAGGAAAGAATGGAATCAGCACAGTAACCAATAATAATATGAATTTATAAAACATTACAGCATGGTAGGGGGCTATTAATCTTTGATTTGATGAAGAATAATATTGTATTTTCTGATTGATTCGGCCGTTACTTGATGAAGATCCATAGTAATTTCATAAACTACAACTCGCGATTTGATCTCCACAAACTTTATTTGAAAAATATATCTGCTAATACAGAAGCTTCTTCAACAGTGGTTTGAATACCACAAGTTGCTTCTTACGCTGATATTTATATACCAGAGGTAACTATAATTGAGAATGCCTACATCAAATTACCTAAACCTCTACAACCTTTATCTATCTGAGGTACCTCTTCAATTATGATTACCTGAAGCATAGTACTTCACTTCTACATCAATAATGATACAAGTTGAATATTGGTGATCTATTCAAATCCAGTTGGTCATTCATTAGAATGTTTGAATTTTTATGTTCATTAATTTCCATTGCTTCCAAATGATTTAGTTTCAAACCTTTATTTTTTATGTGTAAAATTTCGAACTCTTCGTTCAAGATATGATATTTTTCCAAAAGATGATTTGAATATGTTGAACTTGTTTTCTCAGTAACATAGCTCATATGGTGTTCCTGAATTCGATTCCTAAATGTTCTGCTAGTTTGACAGATATATACCCCAGCACACGTTTCACACTTTAATTTAAATACTTCTGATTTCTCGAATTTGGAAGTTTTGTCTTTAATGATTTTAACCAATTTTCCCAACATATTACTTGTTATATATGCAATTTTAATAGCTTGTTGCCTCAAAAATGAAGAGACTTTTTCTGTTGTTTGTCCAAAATACGTTGGAGCTCTATAATGTTGATTTTGATTATCTAACTTATCAATAGGAAAATCGTCTCAAATTGCTTTTGCGTAGACTTTTTTGGAATGTATTTTGTTTATTAATTCAGCTATAAACCCAGCTGTGAATCATGCTATTATAAGCTGATAATTTGTGTTGATATGGATGTATCCGAAGCCTTTAATGATTTCTTTATTCAGGCGCCGTATGACACCATTAATAAAATAATAAATAAAAGTCACTCACCTTCTAGGAATATGAATAAAAATATGCCTAATAGTTTCTTTACCAGATACGTGACTGAACAGGAAATTATGGATACTATAAAGTACAAACTCCAAAATAAACACACCTGTGGCACAGATGATATTTCTGGATTCCTAATTAAAAAATCACCGCCTCCATCGTCGAACCGCTCACTCATGTAATAAATGCCTCTCTTCAAGAGGGCTTATTCCCATCGAGATTGAAGAATGCTCTTGTATCTCCAATTCTGAAAAAACATGATCCGTAAAATATGGAAAATTATCGTCCCATTACTGTTCCCCCCATATTCTCCAAGCTTTTTGAATACACAATGCTTGCACATCTTGTGAACTTTCTAAAAATAAACAGTTCACTTCACCCAAACCAGCATGGTTTCCGCACTGGACATTCCACCGAGAGTGCAATTCATTGCCTTTATGTAAAAATGTTGAATACCATCAAGCTAGGACACAATCCAACTGGAATATTCTGTAACCTCAGTCGATGAACTTTATCAAATTGGAATTCTAGGGAAATCCCACGATTGGTTCAGTTCTTTTCTCGAAGGAAGAACCCAGAGAGTAAAAATTAGCCACACTAGTGCAAATAAAAAACTCACATATTTCTCATCTCCACAAGAAAATAATATTGGTGTACCTCAAGGCTCTGTCTTGGCTCCTATACTTTTTATCATCTATATAAATGAACTCCCAATAGTTTTACCGAAAGCGTTCACTTGCTTATATTCTGACGACGCTACTCTACCCCTCTCAGATAAATCAAAATTAGAACTCCAAAATAAAATATCTAACACCACTGATATCTTACACGGTTACTACAGTTTTTCATTCATTCAGGCAGTTAATTGGAAGCGAAAAATGAGTCATGTATATATCTTCTCTGACCTACATCACTGACCACTTTTCTGTAACTTGTTGCTTTCATTAGAAACAGTTAAAAATCGGACGACCATCAAATGAAAACTAAAAAATAAATATTTTGAAAAACTGAAGTATGTGATCCTGAAGTATCAGATAATCATTTTTCCAATATTTTTTAAGTATATTTGGAACAGTCCTGCCAAAATTTGTTAATTAAAAAAGAAACATAGGAAAATCAAGCCTTGGATTACTATTGGTTTTATTATTTCGATTATTCAAAGAGATAAATTTAAAATAAAACACGAAAACAGGTAAATAATGAAAAACTGTTAAATAACTTTAGACTTCATCGTAATTACTTGAATGAAACAACTGTGAAAGTTAAAAATGAGGAAAATGTCAATGAAGTATATGATAATTGCCATGCTAATCTGGTATTTTTCCATCAATTCTCAAAATTTGTAATGTCACACCAGTGTACAGGAATGGAGATAAAAAATTTATTGATAATTATAGACCAATATCATTGACGAGTTATACTACTGAAATGTTCAAAAAATATATAAAAAAAGGAGTAGTTACATTTCTTGCAAATGAAAAAAATTTCGTCAACTAAACAATTTGGTTTCAGAGAAGGAATGTCAACAGAAGATGCAATTTTCAGTGTAACTCGAAATATATATGTATATAATAGTATGAGTACTAACAAAAATGAGAGTGGATCATTTTTAGATATGAAGAAACCTTTTGATACCGTATCTCACTCTAAATTCATGGAGAAACTAACACAATAGGTACGGTATAAGAGGTGTTAGCCTTGAACTTTTTCGAAGTTACTCAAGAAACAGAAAACAGTTCGTAAAAATGAATGAATGAAAGAGTAACCAACAAATAACAAAGTGTGGTGTTTCTCAAGGCACTGTTATAGGACCTGTCCTTTTTTTGATATACATTAATGATTTACTTAATACAAATCTTGATGGTGATCTATATTCATATGCAGATGACACCGTACATGTAGTGGGTGAAAATAACTGGAATGAAACCATATTGAAGGCTGAAGTTGGCATGTCAATTTTGAAACATAACTTGAGTTATGATTTGCTCACACTCAGTATCACGAAAACTCAATTCATGACGTTTTCATGTAGTGGAAAATATCAACCAAAATTTTATGAAATAAAAATTCATAGTTCAAAATGTTTACAGAAACATTTTTGAAATTGCAAATACACTCTTAAATTAAACAGAACCCCAAAAATAAAATATTTAGGAATTTATATAGATTGTTGCCTGAAATGGAAAAAACATTCAGTCGAATTAACAAAAAATCAAGAAAAGAAAAGGTTGGGACTTCTGAGAAATATATTTAAAGTGAAAACACTATTGATGTTTTATCCTGCATTATTTTCTAATAGTATGACCTACGGAATCATAGCCTGGGGTGGTGCATATGAAAATTCATTAAAATCTGTCAAATCTATTCATATACATGTAATAAAAATAATTTTAAAAAAACCTTTCAGATTTCCATCGAAAGTTTTATTTAGAAAATATTTCATTTCAAATCTGACAAACATTTTAGAAAATCAGTATCATCTATATAAAACACATTTTGCAAATACTGAACATCAGTATAATACAAGATCAAAGACCAATAGATGCTTTCAAATTTTTGAGTGTAATCTATATTTAATGCAATAACTCTGCATATGTATTGGTTGTAAAATTTACAATATAATTCCACGAGAAATTGCAAATTTAAAAAACATTACACAATTGGATATTAGATAATAGTGAAAAAATTGGAAATGTGCTCACATTGGAAAAGTTTAGTTCAATACATGATTTATTCCACCCTCATTCATAATAAAATACTATTATAAATACATTTCTTCATTCCAATTTATTGTTTCATGAACAATATCTATTAACAGTTAACATAATCTTTGTGTGTTTATGTGTTAAAATATTATACATGTACTAACAATTTTTTAATAGTTATAGACATTCATTTGATATTGTACTTTTGTTAACATATTTGAATTTTGAATTTGAACTACAAAATTTACAACATCGATATGAAACAAATTTTGTTACATAGTTTCATGAGTGAAGTTTTTTGAATTACCTCATGATATAAAGTACTGAGTCGAACCTCAAAACAATGAGCAGCCAAAGTCCGTCGCGTATTTCTGATATGTACCACTTTTGGTGTAATCAACTGTGCCCAGTCTCTTGAATACCTCGCGTGAAAGTATCTATAGAAGAGACACAAATCTCCAATCTTTCTTATATTGAAGCAGAAAGCGGAATTGTCTGGCCTGACATTCATCTTTTACAGAAAACCGATGTTTCGAAAAAAATGTTTCTCTCTTGTCATTCAATATTATTATGAGGGTGGTTGTTTCAAGAGGGCTGTCTCTTCCAGCCATGCATGATCCACACATTTTTGTAGATAGTTCATTCTGGAATAACTGCTTTCATTTTCCCTCTGTATTCCCACATATTTCGACCCATCTGCTTTCGAAACAAGAAATATCACTCCACCTCAAACGGATACAGCTCGAAATATATATCCTAATGGTGAAATGTAGTGAATGTGACATGGCGTCTTATATCCATCACTGCATCCAGTGAGGATTTATTGTTGCTCAAACTTATACAAACTCGTCAAAATGAATTAAACTCTACAACGAAGCCGATTACTTCATTTGGTGAGTGATCTTTCAGATCAGCTGACGAGAATGCTGAACACTTGATTCGGTCGGTGGTAAGTAGTGTAAACCTTGATATCAGAACTTTAGAGGCCTTGTTAAAAATAATCAACTCCAACATCGACAGAAGATGGTACATTCTCTTCAATCTAGTAACGATCTGATGGACGTTCAGTCTGCGACTATCTTCGTTTGGTTGTCGAGCAATAGAATAGCGTGGCTTGGGAAGTTGGTCTTCTGTAATGAATATACAGGGTACTAAGTATACCAACTTTCTAATGTAGCTCACACCTATACTCGATCAAATAAACCCAGGTCAGATGGTAAGAGTACGGCTCTACTGAACTGTAAGAACCTGATTTTGTCTCCAGCGGGCCAGGCACAAAGTATATGCTCTGCTGTTTCATCGTTAATGAGGTAGTCGGATAGTCAAGGTGCAAGATTCCCACCTTGATACCCGCGACAACCTTCCCATATGAGGGTTTTTGCACGTCAGCTACACCTGACGATGCCTTAGATTCACCCGTGTAGGGCTTTTTCGCCTCTGGTTTTGGTGAATCATCACTTGAGCGCAAACGTTTGCTAACCTACTCATGAGAGGTTTGTTTCTCCACCTGAGATACATTCTGCGTACGCCACTCAAGAATTTGGTGCAAGGTGGTTTCATAAGGTACCCCACTCTTGAAGAGACGACTCAGCCGTTTCCTGGCTGCACCACCAAACCTTTTTTTTAGGTCCAGTTATTGGATAATGAGTTGGAGAGTTGAGAAGCTCTCGCTCCTGATCCGATTTACAAAGAGGTCAGTTGGAGTCATGAGCTCATCATCTGTCTCCTTTGTAGACTCGCTTCTGATCTAAATTTACAGAGAGGTCAGTTGGAGTCGTAAGCTCGACATCCATCTCCTCTGAAGACTCAGCATCAGAAATAATTATTGAGTTTACTCTGTCCAAAAAAGTCCCACGAGTAGCTAGAGAAACAAGGTCAATCACGGCATAGCACCGCATCACTGTGACAAGGCGATGCTACGACGAGAGGGCGCCCGGTATCTCGAAGGCTCCGTAGTGACATCCACTCGGCAGGGATACACACACCTTAGGATTGAGCCATCGTTGGAACGCCATTCAACCTCTTGGCAGGGATACACACACCTTAGGATTGAGCCATCGTTGGAATGCCATTCAATTAGGAAATAACAGAACCACAAGTGATTTTGTCATTCCCGTATCCAGCGGGTAAGCGTCCGATGGTCGGTTTTCTTAACCCTCACATCCCAAGCCAATGCACTCGCCAAAAACAGCATGCACAGTGGTTCAGACAGTGAAAGATGAACAAGGACAGTCAACCCGCCTACCAACTAGCTAGGAGACGTTGTCTTGATCCTTCAGGTAGCCAATAAATGCCGTGCCTGTTATGCAGTTCTGGAATTGTGTCTGTGAACCGTCATCTGAAATATAATCTGAGACAGTCATAATGGTTTACTGACGATATTCCAATTTTGATGCCCGCAGGTCCCTACCTGCGGGCATCAAAATTGAAGGCTGAACAACCAACTTCAATAAGATTGAGGAATAGAGAACTGGGAAGATATTGCTCTTGAACTAATTTTGAAGGGGGATAGTTTGGGCCATTTAGCTGAAGACCACCTTCCTTTTAGAACTAGGGTCGAATTCTCATGGCCTCGTGGCCTGTAAAGGATCTCAAAAGGTACTGTGGAATAGATATCCATCAAGACAGAGCCTGCTATAAGGTTTCCTATGACGAATGGGCTCAAAGCTTCTCTCAGTGATACTGAGTGGACTCAGAGTCCTTACGGACAGAAAAAATATCACAAACATTATATTACAAGCTCAGGCTGAAGCGCCTCATTCAGTGTGACTCTTGCCTCCAAGGGTGATACCTCAGCCAGCAGAAGTATTCTAATGCCCTTTGTTGCAGGGCGGACCTTTGGGGTGCATACATATTGATAAAGAAGTAGAAAGCCAAGAAGCTTCGTCTTTTATAGTCCCTCAAGATTTGTTGAAGTTATTCTAGAGATGTTCGAATACTCAGTTAGACATTACCATCCCTGCATTGTTCCTGCAATAAACTTCAATTAAATGTTAGGATCGTGTCCAGACCAGGAGAAATAAATTGAAATTTCGAGCGAGCGAAGCCAAATGAATTATACTCTAACATTAAACGTGTTGTTGACGTGATGTAGAGGAAAAATAAACAAGCGCAAGAACAAAGGAAAATATATATCTTGGCTTACCTTTACACTGCTTCGTTATAGCGGCGAGTTGGGATGAGCATCAGATAATAAAATTTTGTGTCCGTTGAACGTGGAATGATTTAATTTGATTTCTTGCTGTTGATAACTTTGGAAGTTGGAGGTTTGAGTGTTTGAGAGTTTTCGTTCATAGAAGTTTGACGATTGGTTTGGAAGTTAGTTATGGAACTGTTCTTATCTTAGTTCTTTGACGAAGGCATGAAATGATATATTTCTATGAACAAGCTAAAAACATATCCTTTTCAGATTAAATTTCATTTTATTTTTGATATCACCAGTACAATATAATTATTATCATGGATAACATTATCTCTGATGAATATTACTATTATTATTATGGAAAACAGAAACAAGGAATATAATAGAAATGGGATCTTCAATTTGAAAAATGCTGTTGAATAATTCAAAAACTATGCGAGAAAAGTAATAAGTGTGTAAATAGATCTGGAATTCAATGTAGAATCTATATCTGTAGTAGAATATAGAATGCTTTTGTTTGAAGGTGGTTGACAATGTTTCGTGGTGCATTTCATTAGTTCGGACATCCATTGTATAATATGATATAAGTTGATTTGGAATTCCTGAAAGAATCTATAAAAAATCAAAAAGATTAGCTGAAAAATAACAATTATTATAAGGCAAAATTGCAATGAAATACAAGCAACAATCAAAAAATCAAAAAATTGAAGTACTAACACGAGATGAAAATTAAAAATTATTAACAAAAAATGAAAATTTAAATATTCCAAGCTTTCGCTTATCACCTAGAGTGCTTTCACCTATCCCCTCTTCCCCCTCTCCGCTTCATCGGTTTTCTCGGGAGCTGATCGTTTAGCTGTAGTTGGTCGTGTTCCGTTTGATCATAGATTTCCATATGTTGCGTATCTCTACGCAAGTTTTGCTAAATGCGTTGTTGGACAACATATATGCGGCTTCTTCGAACTTTCTCCCAGCCAGTGTTCCTTCTTGTAGATGATTTTAGCTTCAGACCACTTGATGTTGTGTTGATAAGTCCAAACATACTCTGCTATTCCTGAATTGTTGGTTTCTCCTCGCTGTGTGTGTTTCTTGTGATCTGCAATGCGAACTTTCAATGGCCTCTTAGCGAGTACGGTAAATGCAAATCTTGGAATCGCAGTCCGCGTTTGGTGGCCTGGTTTTCGTGAAGCTGCTACGGATAGTGTTCCCAGATCTGACCCAATTTTTTTTATTCTTTCCGACAATCCTCTGGTGAAGAGAAGTACAAGTACTGGTTGTGGTGGCTTTTCTTCCTTGTTAGGATCTTGCTGTCTTTTAGCCAAAGTCTGTTCCACCATCACTTTGGAGTAACCATGCCATTGAAGGTGATTTTTGATGATGCCTAGTTCCTTTTCAAGACCTTCCTTTGTATAACAGAGCCCGAAAGCACGATCTGCTAGAGTCTTGATGATTTCTCTCTCAGTCGATTGATGATGGTTGGATGCCTGGTTCAGATACTGTCCCGTGTGAATGTGTTTTCGGTATGCAGATGTTTTCCATTTGGTGTCGATCCTCTTCACCAATACGTCTAAGAAGGGCAAATCGTTGTGGACTTCCTTCCCCATTGTGAAAGTAATGGAAGGACTTACGTTGTTGATGTGCTTCAGGAAGGTGTCAAGTTTTGCATTTCCCTTGTTCCATATTATGAAAGTGTCGTTCAACGTATCTCAACTAGATGGAGCTCTTCAATAGCCAGAGTTTCAAACTCTGGCTAATCTTTTGAATTTTCCATAGATTCTTTCAGGGATTTCGAATCAATTTATATCATATCAGATAATGGAAATCCGAACCAATGAGAAGAGAATGCTTTATAGAAATAAAACAGTTAGAGTCCACTTTGGAGAAAATCGGAAGTGTTCGAATCATGGAAATTATTCAAACTGTACTCAACTTACTCAATTTTCCTATGTATATTTTTTGCAATAGTTATCGACGCAGTCCCTGTATTTCTTGTACAATTTTCATATTCGTTTCTTGATTAAGAGCAAGAAAGCGACACCTGTGCCAGTCGGAATGACTAGCTCTTGATTTTAAAAGTCGAAGCCGCAGGTCGGTTCTCACTGTTGACCTTATTGATTACACTAGGATAGAAGACACTTACCAATAAAATAAGGAATATGGTTTACCCGAAAGTTTTGATATGATTCTGCATCCTCAACTTTGAAATTACTGAATTAACAAAAATACTGATTAATCACTATTGAACATAAATTGTCCCTGTATAAAAAAATCACACTGTCCATAATCTGAATTTTTCTATTATTTCCAATAGTTTCTTCAATAGGGAAAATAAGGTCTTACCCCTAGGTTCTTACCCTTAGGTTTAATGCACTGAACCTCACAATTTCTAATCGGAATCCTATTTCCATAAAACCCAGGAAACTCAAGGCTTTTGTTTTACACTCCCCCAAACAGACTTCTTGAGATGCGGGACTACAGTATAGCCAGACACGTTGTGTCCAATTCAATCCTCTTTTCATGCATCCACTTGTTTTTCTGCAATTGATGGCTTTTACACTTTCATTGATTCTTATGCTTGGATGCTTTTCATGATTTCAAGCTTTACTTAAATAACTACTACGTATTCTCTATATGAGTCCAGGCAGAGAAAAAGACCCTTTCTCAATTGTTTTCCTTCACACATAGAATCGATTTCAGTTCAAAACTGAGGAAATGTTACCACCTGTTCAATCAGACCCTTCAGAGCCCGTAGAGATCCTCCAGGGTCACAGAGCTTCTTTGTGTTCCGATTGTCTCGCAAATAAAAAATGAAAAGGAGAGAAATGAAATGTAACATTCTCTTTGTGTAAGATGTTGATCTTCTTCTTTTCTCTTACCCTTTTGTCGCCCAGAACAATAATTATAAGATTTCAACTGGAAAACAAATTGGTATGGAAACCATGCAGTGCGATCAGAGACTTTTAATAAATAAAAAAGTTGATGAAGTAAAGTCTAACGAAAAACATAGAATAGAAGTGTTAGTACGAAATATTTCGTAATGATTTGGATTGTATTACTTAAGTAAAACGTGCCGCTTTACATGTTTTGTACACGTTTCGGAGATTTTATGAATGTCTTTATCGCGTGAGTAGGAATATCCAGACTATTTTCGTGGTTGAACGAATGTATCTATCTTATACCTATGAAACGGTTTCAGAGACAAAAAGCGTAGTCTCATGAATGTACAGTATGTACACGGGTGGTGTTATACTTGAATTAAAATATGTCCTCTTCAGGTTACATTTGCGAATTCGACTCAAATATCTTAATGTTTTTCATATGGAGAAATACATTTTTTGGTTGTACTGCAATAATATTTAATTTTGGAAATATTATTTGAAATTGTTTCAAGTCCGATGGACATAATTTGCACAAAGCTGTTAGTCATGAGAATTTCGAATATTCGTGTTGAGACTCAATAGTTCTCGAAATATTAAATTCTGATTTGAATAATCTTATATATAAAAATGGATGTTTGTTGGTTGGTTGGTTATACTTGTCATGTATAAGTAATTTTTCATAGAGAAGGTTTTTAGGCTATACATTTTTCTGTGAGTCGCCACTAGATGGCGCTGTAGAACAATTTTTTGAAAGCACTGTTCTAGAACGCTGCGCACGCCTAAGTTCGTTGATGCTGTCAAAACATTGGAACATAGTATGAGTTTCGTTTCTGACATGGTGGTGGGCGGACGTGCCGATAGCGACCGTTCACAAATAAGGTACGCGGACGCTACTGTTGGAGGTGGAACTCATGTTGTGTATGTCCGCCGTTTTCTAACGTGCATGCAAAAGTTGAAAAAGTGATTATAAACATTGTTTTAGTTTATTTGAATAAATAGTGCTCCCATTAACGCCAGTTGGAGGCCGGGTGGACCGGATGTCCACGTGGGAGTAGGATTGCAATTAATAATCTTTAATGAAAAAGACGTAAAATTTATATGTATGTATATGTCCGACGTAGATAGACGTGCATTTTAGAAATAATAAATTGGAATAATAAAAATGGGGTGCAGTATTGCGTAAAACAAGACTTCTGCACTCCCTGGACAAAGTTTATATTATATTTTTTGATATAATAAAAAAGAGTACTGATCATAATAGCGCTACCTGGAAGCTGGGACCATAATCAAGCTGAAGAAGAAGAAGCAGTATAGTACTAGCATATTATAAATATCTTCTGACAAAAAATGTATTAGAAATCTGTTAGGAATAAAGGATGTGGAAACATATATTTACACAAATGGTGTCTTCAATTTGAGAAAATAAAATGAAATTTTCAACATCAACTTCAATGATTCTTCGGTTTTTGAGTAGATGCAATTTTTAACTCATTAACTTCCAGTACGTTGTTATTTCACAACCATCAAAAACCCCATGTAAACTTTGAAAGCCTTTCATAAATTCATGAACATGTAAAATATTGGATAATGATTTTGTATTCAACTTGCTCAACCTCAAATTAGGAAGTTACATAGGATTCCTACTATACTGTTGAAGTTGTTCTAGCAGAGCTAATAACGAAGACGTATCTTATACCTTCATTAGGAGGTAAATTTGTAAATTTAGTGAGGCAAACTTTTTTCACGGAATTCGCTGACGAAGACTAACAGTTCAATTATCAAAAGAAAAAGGATGATGGAAGTGTTTCAGATTCCGAAAATGAATCAGTTATTGATTTGACTAATGAATCAAAATTCAATGAGGATTGTTTAGGCAAGAAAAATGCAAAATTCTGTGAGTCATTCCTTTGATAATGAACTGATTCTTCCTGACAAGATTCAAGTTTTCCGAAAGAAATTTAGAAGATGTTTTGGTATTGGAAGTGCATTTCGACACTTATTGGATTTTTTCGAAGAGTTTTTAGGAATTAAAATTTCAGTGAACGAAAGACTATGGCTACCTACTCCTTCATCCTCGTACAAAAATGAAAACATTCCAAAAGGAAGAAGAAGAGAATTCATCACAAAGATATATAGATCATACATTCAAGTTACTTTCAGATACTAACTGGATATACAAGTAAATGTCCTCTAGAAACAACTACTTTCATGAAAACATTGGATTACACGAAAGAAAAAGTACTTTCGAAACAACTACTTCCATGAATATTACTAAAGTTTTCCACAACACCGTTATTTTAACACCTCGACACGGTTTTCGATCACCAAGTGATCATCTTAATGAAAATGATTAAGATTGAGAGGATACCTAATTCAGGTACAGGTATCATCACAACAGACTATCTGAGTCAATATAAACATGCTTCACGCATTTTACCTAATCCAGGTACCTACAGGTATTAGCACCAAACTACCTTAGCCAACATGAATAGGCTTGATGGAATTTACCTAATCCAGATACAAGTGTTATCCGACCATACTCTCTGAGTCGGTATACATGCTTGACGCAATTCACCTATTTCAGGTATAGGTATTATTAAACCAGCCAACATGAACAGGCTTGACGCAATTCACTCAATCCAGGTACAGGTATTATCACACCAGACTATGTGAGTCAACTTGAATAGGTACAGGTATTATCACTCCAGACTACCTGAGTCAACATAAACATGTTTTATGCAATTTACCTAATCCAGGTACAGGTATTAACATACTAAACTACCTGAGTTGCCATAAGTATGCTTTATGCAGCCATAATATTTTGTCATCGGAAATAGTTCAGGATATATAAACCTCTGAAGAAGCTAGCCACGCGCGCCAGCGAAACGTCTGGAAGAAATTCCAAAATTCAAGTCAACAATACCTAAGTAACAAAAAAATTTTTATGGAATCGGAAATAATGAGGAGCTACAATTATCAGTTATCTGGGTGATGAAAATGCCTGAAAGGGTCTGGAATTTAATGTAAACAAATATATTCGTCAGATGCTATCATTTCATCATTTTCCACAACAAAAAAGGCGACAAATACATTATTAAAAAATTGTTATTAGACACATAGCTGAAAGCAAGTGTGATGAACATGGCCGAAGATTTATTTAAAAACGTGAATTTACAGTGAATTTCGACTCCTCCAGAAAACGATGAAATGAACTTGATTTTCGTTCATTCACCAGAAAGGTTTCCACAAAATTGTTCTGAAAAAATTAAAGACGTGTGACTGGAACTGTAAAACAATCCAGTTGAATATCAATAGGCGAAGTAATACTTGAGGAACTAGTATAGTTCACGTTCTGATGACGCCAACTCGGTTGTTGAAACACATGTTGAGATGAGTTTTATAGTTTTGTTATGTGAAACATTGGCAATGTTCAATTGTCACTATAGTCACGTATTGTTTGAATCGATTGCATTTTTTTGTGCGATGAAAACTCTTGTTTTTTTATTCAATAATGGGTTAAATTAAGTTACAATGGAGTTTTCTCGAGTTGTTCATTGATCAGTTGTCGGTCTTTCTAAGATCAACAGTTATCAAAAGTGCAAACTTGTACGAGTTGGGGATTGAGCAGGGTTTACTTTTGACGTACGATCAAATGTTCTTCCAATTCAGAACAATTCAATAATTGTACGTTATCCTCTATGGTTTTGGTTTATCGTCCAAATTTTCGATGATGATTCTGTTCATAATTCATATCCGGAATATCAACACAATGGCAATTCAAATATTGGTATTAATGCATATGGATTACAGTGGAATTCCAATTACGGTACGGTTCGATTTCGAGCTTGCTCAGGACTTCAAGAGTATTGAGTATGACATGGATGAAAATTAATGTGATGAAATTCATGATATGATTTTGGAACTGTAGTTTGACAGGAAAAATAATTTGTTGGATTTACCAAAGATTGATAAGTTTTTAATTTTAATGGAAATATGAGAAAAAGAAAAATTCATCTTTGGCACTTAACTTTTCCTAACACTTGTTGTTGTTGTTAAAATTTATGGTAATATTAATATGACATGACAAATGGTTATCTGAGTTAGCCCCAGAAAATTACGAAAAAAAATGCATTGATAGAGAGCCCAAAAGTATCTGGAATACCTTGTAAGTACCTTGTAAGTAAGACAGGCAACACATTCAATCTGACCAGAGTATTCGTGTTATATAATTTTTTTTCTGCACCATGAGAGCTATATGACTCATTCATTCCTTTGAAGTTTTCGAGAATTTCATCAGTTCGGACTTCCATTGTCTAATACAATATAAATTGATTTGAAATCCCTGAAAGAATCTGTGAAAAAAATTAAAAAAGAATAACCGAAAAATAACAATTTCATTAAACGAAAATTGAAATTACAAAGAAATAATATACAAGCAACAACCAAAAAAAAAAA
>NW_027412569.1:1127810-1200068 GCF_025532065.1 Leptinotarsa decemlineata
AAATTATACACCTATAATTGTGTACAATGGACGTTGAACTCGCCTCTCTCATATTTGACACAGATACACGACACTCGAGCCAAATCCGAGAGAACAATTTTTGTTCTTTTTTATAAAAACGTATATACCCAAAGATTTGTTAATTACTTTGGACCGAAACTTATCAATCAAGTTTCCATTGAACTAAGAAATATGAAAAAGAATAATGAACGCAAGAAAACAATTAGATTATTCGTTGATCACAACTTTGATTTTTTGAAAGAAATATTTGAATCAATTCACTGAATCATATCTGAATTTTTTTTTTATCTCACTCAGACCTGCCTTCGCTTCGCCTGATTATCTGATTCAATCCTTTTTCGGGTTGATCATTGCTTTCTATTGTTTTTTTTAATATACAGTTTTATTTCTTACTGAAAGGAATTAATAGTGTTTTCTCACATTCATAGTTGTGTTCAGATCTGGGAAAATATACAACACAAGCTTTGCTTAGGCGTTTCCAAGAACTGAAACCACCCACTTATTTATTGTTATTTATTTATTGTTTCAAATCACTGTAATTATCATTAAAGATATGCTAATATCCATTATAGACAAGAATATGTATCTGAATTGAATAAATTGATTGATTGATTGTCTATCCAAGAATATATAGAGAGGCAATAGAATTCAGAAGCACACGGACCATTCCAACAAAAAGGAAGAGGCAAAGAATAGTGCTCGAGAAAAACTCGAGCACTTCGTCCATTACCTCATCGCCTTTGAGAATGTCCACCGCAGTGGTAGACGAACTTCAGGCATGAAAACCTGTAGACTTGTAGCCTGGGAAATATCTTTGACATAAATATCTGAGGCCGTGAGAATTACACTCTTTGATAAACTTGTAATGTTAGGAATGAATTGGGTGCTTCATCTTATATCTGAATAATATCTTGTGATATTATTCAGATATCTTGTGATATTATTCAGATATAAGTTGCTAATGAGGTAATGAGGTGTGTCTTATTCTGAAGCTTCGAAGTATACCATTTAGCAACATAGTGATCCATGTGAGTGAGTAATATAGCTATAGGAGTTCTACGACATTCCTTATGGAAAAACACATGCAAGTTTGTTCAGGTCCATTTGGGCGATTTTTGGACCTCAGGCCCAGTTCAAACAGATTGGAAGGGACGAAGGTCTGCGCCTCGTCTCTGCCAGCCTTCCACTCTGTGTGAATTGGGCCTTAGACCTTCAGAGCCCACTCCTCCACTTTTGCCGACATACAGTCGACCAATCAGTAGCTACCGCGCGTACAGCGGAAAATCCAAATCAGTCGATGAACAAAGCGACTCCGTGTACAAAATCCCATATGTTTCCTCATGTCGCTAAATTATTTGCAACTTTCATAACATCCGTACGGAACCTTGTGAAACTTCAGTGAGTGGGAGAGAGACACGTGTGAGGTAATCGCTGCAGAGAAAAACGGAATGAGTATCGGAGAGATTCAAAAGCGTGGTCCCCTCTTGGAATTTTATATCGTCATCTCTTTCATATATTATATTGTGTAGCATTCCTATGGATACTATCTGATTCGATCCCATAACAAATGTTTGGAGTACAAAATAAATAGGAAAAAGTGTTTATCGTATAATTCAATGTTCATATGGAAGTTTCTGTTTCGAAAATACTTTTTCTTTCGTGTAATTCGTTGTAGAAGTAGAAGTTTCGGTATGGCTTCTTCTTCCGGATTGTATTTGGAAATAACGTCTACGCATGATCTTCACATACTTGTGAATATTTTATTTCGAGCTTGATTGCTCCTCAGTTGCACCTAAAATATATTCCTGTCAATCAAAATTGTATGGTATAATTAACGATTATGATTTGCATGACATGCTTATCGCAAGTCACGAATTCAATATAATGAATATCGAATTATTTTACACAGTTGTCCAATTTCCACATTATCTGTGACCATTACTTCGAATATCTGTCCTTGAAAGATAGACAGATGCTCTCGCGGATTTTCTGTAGACCAATGAAAAAAAAAAAACAATATTAGTGATTTGTTTTGTTATACCTCACACGTCAAATAATTCACTTGTCTCGTCATTCCATTTGGATAACAGGTCATCAGCTGCGGATGCACATCTTCATCGACAGCAGAAGGTTGCATATCTTAATGAGGAGGAGGAGGAAGTGATTTCAAATTGGGGTGAAACTAACCAGGTTCAATTCAACGCCACAAAAAACCCAGGCATCGGTTTTCTTCAGAAAGATAAATGTTTCGGAACCAAATATAATTATGTCGGGACAGACAATTTCGCTTATTGTTTCGATAAGTTTGTTGAGGGTTAAATGGACATCCATATGTCTTGGCACAATCATGTTGCTAGAATTGCACAAGGTACTTCCAAACCAGAAAATTGTACACACCTCTGCAACTTTTGGAGTTTCCCCTCTGAGCATACCCTGAAGCTACTGAATTCCATCCAGACGAGCTGATTGGAGACACCTGCAACCTTGATAGTCTGGAAGATCGAAGAAAAGTTGGGGATTTATCTCTTTCTAATATATACTTTCATGGAAATATTTCAAGTAATTTGGCACATTTGATTCTATCAATAGCGGTACATATCAGAAATACACGACAGACTGTGACTGCTCATCGTTTTGTGGTTCAACTCACTACACCTCAAACTTCACTGTTTGAAAACTCTTTCATTTGGAGAACTGCGTTTATGTGGAAGAAGCTTCCTGAAAAAGTTTTCCCAATGGATTTAATTTCCAGCGATTCAAATCCAACGTGGATAGCTTCTTTTGCACAGGCACCGCTCCTAGAATGCTCTAATCTTGAATCACTCCGTCTCGAAATTTCAACTTTAATCTCGTAATTTCGAAATTGCAACTTCAAACTTCAAATTAAAAGTCGAAATTTCGAGAAAAAAAATCGTAATTTCGAGAAAAAAAATCGTAATTTCGAGATCAAAGTCAAAATTTCGAGTTTGAAGTCGTAATTTCGAAATTTCGAGATTCAAACTCGTAATTTCGAGATAAAAGTCGAAATTTCGAGATTCAAAGTCGTAATTTTCAAGAAACAAATAATAAAAATATGTTGCCCTTCTGCGCTTCCGTAATTATGTAGTCATGTTTCATAATATTCAATCATAGTATAGTGGTTGTAATGTGAGATGTACTCTATTGGATAACTTCAAATATCCGGATCCATCCATTTTACTGTGGCAGTTGTACATCTGAGAAGCTTTTAAACTCTTGGAATGTATTTTTATGCACACACACGTTTTATCTCAGATGCAACTACTGCATTTGCATACATTTGTACGAACAGTATGGAGTGTCTAGTTGAGTCGACTCCATATTCCAGGTCTGCAGAATTCCGTGAATATGTGTCGCGTACTATCCAATTTACTGTTGGCAATCCAATCGTCTCCAATACCTCTCATACAGAGATCGATTTGGAGGTGGGTAAATATTGTTGATGCAATTTCCAACCTACGGATGGTAGTCGTAACATTTTACGATCGCTATTTTAAATGTAGGGATGAGAAGGATATAGGACTTTTAGGCATCGTTATTCGTGAAAACCTTTTTATACCCCTTTCGTTTCGGATATATTTCTACTGAATGTTGTGAATTTTTTATCTCATTCCTCAAGTTTTCAGAAAACTATTTTGTATACTTCGTAATCACTGTGTTGACTCAAAAAATATGGTCATTCGAAGATCAGTTAGTTGAATCTAACAGTTCACTAACAAGAGAAATTTACTTTCAGAACATGTCGAAGCATTAAGTGCATTCCAGTTGAAAGAGCTAGGATGAATGAATCATTTGATGTTGATATTGTAAAAATACCGCAGAACACTTCAGATTGAGTTTTTGGTGGATAAGAGTTCTACGTAAGAGAGGGTGGCTGACTTCGTCACCCTCTCCCTATAAGTAACCAGGAGGCCAGGCTGGGCCAATTCAGACTGGAAAACTCACCGAACTATAAAAGAACGGAGCGAACAGAAATTTCGGAACAAGTGGAGGAGCACATATTGAATATGTGCACGGACCACATGACACTGAAGTACAACTTTAACACAAACTTCACGGCCAAAATCATAAGCCGTGGAGAGTGGAAGACCATTAGTCATCCCGAAAACATGTTTGGAAGAAACACCTGGTATACAGATGGATCGAAGACCAAACATGGAACGGGAGCTGGAATATACCGAGAGGATAGAAATCTAAACCACAGCTATCCGCTAGGACTATACACATCCGTCTTTCAGGCGGAAGTGTATGCTATCTTACAGTGTGCAAGGCTTATTAAATTGAGACCTCAAAGAAATGAGCGGATCAATATTTTCACAGCCAACAAGAGCGCACTAGGGGCTCTGACAAACCCGAAGGTTACATCAAAACTGATCTGGAAATGCCATGAAGAACTGAATGAACTTGCAAACAGAAACAAATGAACTTTGTACCGGGTGCCAGGGTATTCAGGAATCACAGGTAATGATAAAGCTGATGAATGCGCTAGACGCGGATCATCAACTTCATATATAGGTCCTGAACCAGCTCTGGGGGTACCAAAATCATTGGTACGAAACCAGATTAGGACATGGACCAATAAAAAGCACACAGAGTACTGGAAAAAAGTACCTAGCAACAAACACAGTAGAACCTTCATTAGGGAACCGTCCGAGAAAAGAACTGAAAAAACTACTTCAATATAGTAGGGATTGGCTCAGAATAATTACAGGATTACTAACCGCTTAGAGAATACCTGAATAAAATGGGGCTGTACAACGGAGACCTAAGCTGCAGATTATGCAACGAAGGGACAGAAACAGCTCTACAGATCTTATGTGAATATGAGGCACTGAATTACAGGAGGCAGACTATATATGGACGTACAAAACTACGCCCAGAAGAATATGACGAACATCCAACACGGAACCTGTACAAACTAGTACAGGGAACGAGACTGATGGAACGGATGTCATGAGAAGATGGAAGAATAAACGCAATAAGCCCAAGAGGCTGCAGTGTTTTCTGGAGACTTGTACTAAGTGGACAAGTCAGACAGCTCCCCCCCAAAAATAATATTTAAGGAATTCCAATCAAGAATATCAGTGCAGTGATATTCAATTTGAAAGGCCTTTCAATAATGTATCTGAGCCTGTATCAGTTTTAACGTTATAATGATGAGCAGTGTCCAAATATTATTTTTTTATGTTTTGTTTGAAGGTGATTGACAATGTTTTATGATGAATTGCTTTTCGAATTTGAAAGCCGTGGAGAGAGCCGTGATCAATGACTCATCGGACAGCAAGTCATGATGGTTAAATTTCTGAAGAAGCTAGCCACTCGCCCCAGCGAAACGTTAGGAAGAAATTCCAAAAATCCACGGCTTTCAAACTTGAAAAGCAACGACACTGAAAACCTCAACCGTGAAAGTCTAAACCATTTTGTCGATATGAAAACATATCCATCTTTGATTTGGTGACCAAAAATGAAACAAGCTACTTCTAACACCTGACTAACAGATTAGGGAGGTATTTTACAAAGATGTTGGTATTGAATATTACATTCTCCAAACTCTAAACATTGAATCACTATTTAATTCATCCCTTTCACATTTCTCAACAATGGGGAGGCAACAGCGGCCTAATTTTCTTCCAAGCTTCAAAGAATCGAAAGAAAGATACTTTGTTGATTCAATTACAAGCCTTAATCCATAGTATGGAACACTTAATATACAGACATCAAAAACTGAACATGTGACTAGAGCATGAACATAATGCTTTGGTCAGTATTCCTGGTGTTAGTATATTCAATCTAGCAAAAAGAAATTGATTTGGGGCCTCAAAAATGATTGAATTTTCAGAAAGCCTAATATCATAGATGGATCTGGGAGGGACATCAAAACTGGTGAATATAAATAGGGTCACAATGTCAGGACAGACAATTCCGCTTTCTGCTTCGATGAGTTTACTGAAGGTTAAAATGGACACCAATATGTCTTGGCACAATCATGAAGTTGGAATTGCAAAGGCTTCTTCTCAAAAGCTTAGAACACTGTTCCGAATCAGAATACTGTACACACTTCAGCAACTTTTGTTGCTTCGTAAAGCTCAGATCAGATCTTCTTTGGAATATCGCTTGCAACCCTGGTAGTCTGAAACATAGGAGAAATGGAGATTGTCACTATTTCAAAGATACTTCCACGGAAGGTGTTCAAGTGACTTGGCACATTTGATTCCATCAAGAGCTACAGCTGCTCATAGTTTTGAGGTTCAACTCAGTACACTTTGAACTTTACTGTTCAAAAACTCTCACATTTGGAGAACTGCGTTTATGTGGAGTAAACTTCCAGAGAACTTTTTTCTGTATAAATTTAATCCCCAGCGATTCAAGTTCAATTTCAACGCTCTTGGAGTTCCTTTAGGACTTTCCTGTAGAGCTTGTGTTGTGTCCCTTAACAAATCACACGCAACGACAAAACTGATAAGGTTATCAACTCCACTTAAGTGACCATGAAATGAAACATAAACAATACTAGTAAAATATTCCTGTAGGCCAGTCATTTTAGGGGGTTTGCCTAGGAAAGTGGACATACCCAGCTGTAAATTCGTATAAACTTTGTATTTTGGCATCATAAAAGTATTCTCAAAATTCACATATGATTCGACAGCCGCAACTTCAAAAATTGGGGTTCAAAACGAGCCCCAATTTTTGCACGTCTTTTTGCACGTTTTTTGCCAATATCCAATGAGTTTTATGCTAATTGTATTGATAATCAATATTGTAGAGAATAAAAGTCTCTACAACTTTTGTTTCAATATTTGTTCATACGTTGAATCGTTTTTGGGATAGAGGGCAGCGCGAGCGCAGATTGAATAGTATTTGAAATCAACTGGTTGTCCCGATCGAAATCAGCTAATTCAAGGTTTATGAATGATAACTCAATGACAAATACATTATATTTAAATATTTTCTTCATTAATTATTTATTTTCGAATAAGTATCAATTTATTAATATTTGTTGTATTTATTTTATTTTTAATGTCATAAATTTATGGACTATTTGTTAATTTATTAATTAACACTTACCTGCCCGTGTAGTTATAATACATTATAATTCAAATTTTATCTGAAGTAATTATTTTCATATAAATAAAAATGAATAGAAAAGAAATAGAATTTCAAATGATATTTTTATTAAAAAATCTCATTTGATACATTTGTGAATGTCAAAATTAAAAAAACAGATAAAATAATTTAAAAAATAATGAGTTTTAATTTCAATTTTCTTCTTTTTCATCGTCGTCGCCTTCTTGCAGCTGTAAAAATTCAGGGGCGTTTAATGAAAATTTCTTGTTCAAGAGAATAGGATGCCAGGTATAAATTTTGAAGTTATAAAAGAATTTCAGAGTTTAGAAGTTTTAAACAAGATTTACTAAATCATTTTTTTCTCAAAATGCAATTACCGTAAAGGAAAATACAATTAAAATGTAATTAAAATATATCCCTCAATGACTTTTTAAAATACAGGAATAAATTGCATTATTGAATTCATAGATCGGTTCAATAATGAAAGAAATATTCAAATATAATGTATTTGTTGATAAAAAATGAAAATTATTTATTGAGTAATGATTTATAAACCTCAAATGAGCTGATTTCGATCGGGACAACCAGTTGATTTCAAATAATATTTAATCTATTTAATCTATTTCAGAAATGTTTGAAACAAAAGTTGTAGAAAATTTAATTCTCTACAACAATTAGCATAAAACCCATTCGAAACGAGATATTGGCAAAAAACTTGCAAAAAGTCGTTTTTTTTGACATTTGACTCCTCAATTTTTGAAGTTGTGGCCGTCGAATTATATGTGAATTTTAAGAATACTTTTATGATGCCAAAATACAAAGTTTATACAAATTTACAGCTGGGTACGTCAACTTTTCGAAATACAGGCCTAAATCGACCTAAAATGACTGGACGACTGGAGAAAACCTTGTTAAAGAGGTCACCTAAGAAATAAAATGAAGAAATATCTACAAAATAACTCATTGAACGAGGTCTATTGAGGAAACAATTGAACAAAATAGAATTATATTTTTATGCTGGTTTGAGGCACTTTATCACGAAAATCACAGCCTGAATGAAATTTGCAAAAATATGAGAAAGTTGAAGCCAAGAACATTCAGCAAAGTGGCACATGAAATGATGATGTTCAAGTGGGTGTCATAAAAAAGGGACTGGAAAGCGTAAAAAGTTCTTAAAGTTGCAGTGATGACATTACACTGAACATTTTTTCATCCTTCAGCAAGTAGAAGAACATTTTTATTTTCTGCATTTACTCCTGTACTGTTGAAGTTAAAAATTTCCTTCGGTCTTTTAAGAGATATCTTGGAGATGCATCTCGTGCTGCTCTGATGAAGTATCGAGTATCAATCACAAATGAACTGCAAAAATGCCTCTTTGGAGCATACAAACATATGCCATTTCACATTCTTGCTCCTTATTTCATCCAGGAAATTGAATTGGATCCACCGTTTTTTCCTCGGAGTATAGACGATATCTAACACTCCAAAGAGAATATGTTCCATTAATTTTCAAGTAGTATTAGAAAAAACTCTCTCTGTAGATAGATAAAGAACGAGAGAATGTCCACTCCAATTACAGAAGTTAAACGAACTTTCAACAAACCTGAAAAAGCTCAAATAAACATCGGAAAGCCAGCTAAAGTTACTCCCGAGTCCATATAAACATGCTGAATCCTGGCAACTGGACCCTGAATTATTTTTATTTTAGTTGAAAGTTAGGACTCGACATATGAGAACTATTGGTGATAATCAGAAAGTTCACATAAAGTAATGCAGGGAGTTGACAAAAGATCGGATGGCATAGCTCGAAACTTTGAGAGCAGAGGTTGTTTGGGATACTTTTACTCACTGTTATGGTATGAGTTTTGTTTGCAAACTATTTAGCGCTGTGAGGAAGAAGCTTTTCGAGAATATTCTTGGAGTGCCACTTCAGTATAGAATTTATATTTTGTTTCACCAGGAATTTTTGTAAATAATTGAAAGGCAATTTCAATGGTATCATTGTGACTTCATTCCTGACGATTGACGAATGGCTTGTTTGTCGTATTTTGAAAATGTACTGGAGATGACGATCTATGAAACTACCATTCGAGATATTTCAATTTTAGAGAATGGTGACGATAGATCTAGAGAATAAAAGAGACTGGAATGGAAGAGAAAACAAAAAGATGAACGCAAAGAACATGAAAGAGAAGGAAAGAAGAACAAATGATTTTCCTCGAACAATTGAAGGAACAGAGAGTGAGATGCTGAAAAATATTTCGCAGCAAAGATATATAAAAATACGTGACTAAGAGGAAAAAAATGTGTGAGACTTCAGGGGACACCTGGCAGATATGAAACATCAATAATAATTCTGAAAAAAGGTTGGTTGGATAACAGGATCAATTTTTTTTTCAAAATAACAATTGTTTTTCTGCCGAGATTTCGAATTTATTCAAATTCTTCTTCAGGGCTCTGTACCAATTAATTATCATAAACGTACCTTTCACAAGGTTTCGATTTCACAATAAATAATGAGTTCTTAATTAAATTACTCATCGAAAAGTAGTTTTTTCGTGTTGATAATATTACTATTTCAAAAACCATCTGACATATTAGATACATATATACATATTTGAAAAAAATACAAAACATTGCAAACAACCAAAACTTCCGAGACTACACCAACACAAAACGACAATAAACAAACGAATGGCTTTATAATAATAATAATAATAATGATAATAATAATAATAATAATGAGCTGAATTCAAATATGCACATTTTGTCTCGTAAATTTATCATCACCGAATGACAGGTCATCAAGAGCACATCTAAATGATAAAATGTTTGTTTTAGTGATATTGAAGGATAGCAAATTAGCATCACACCACTCCTTGATTGTTTTCATATCAGTAGATATTGCATTGTGTGAATCATTTGAGTTTTTGTTGTTCCACAATATCGTCGTGTCATCAGCGAAAGAGAGTGAAATTTCCTTGAAATACTCAAATTTGCAATGTCATTGACATATAATAAGAATAAGATGGGGCCCAAAACTGATCCTTGTGGAACACCACACAAAATTTCCCTTTTTTTTTTTCTGAAAGTCCTGTTGCTCTTACCATTTGACTCCTTCCTGAAAGGTAGGATTCAAACCATTTGAGCGTCATTTCTCTGCAGCCATACCTATTGGTGAATTTTTCTTAGCGAGATCTTATCATCAACGCAATCAAATGCCTTAGAAAGATAACAAAAGACCGCAGCTGCTGCACTACCAGAATTAAACTTGTAGTAAATATCATAAAGAAACGAAAAGATAGCATCGTGCGTGTTTTTATTGCTTTGACAACCAAACTGGATTTCACTTAAAATATTGTGGTGTGTGTGGTGTGAGTCTGATGAGGTGGTGTCTGTTTTTTAATCAATGACAGAAAGAAAAAGAATGAAAAAAGGGTATTCCGGTATTTTACTTATCAAATTGAAGTATGCAGTATTAGGCCATCGATATCTCTTCTAGTGTTAACGTTATCGCATTTGAGGTTATGTATCATTTCGCTCAAAATCTTTTGGATAAATATGGTTGAACATCTAGAATAGTTGAATGATCAAAATAAAAAGTGTGTCCATATTCTTTTTCATGTTCAACGAGAGCTGTGGGAGTGTTTATATTCCCATGTGTTCTGAAATTCGTGTTTTGAGATACCGTCCAGTTTGACCAACATAGTATTCGTGACAGCTTTCACAGCCACAAAAATCAAGCTCGACATTGGATGGATCAGCATTAAATAAGACAGGCATTGACGTCACAACTGCTTGACATTCTTCAGGCATCGCTGACAGAAGATGAACTATAACTTTTTGGTCGTCCATTTTACCTCCAGCATTTTTCAAATCACGATACGTTCTCTCGAACTCGATCAAAAAATCACCAAGAGAGGTTTTTCCATCAAAATGCATGTTCCTCAACTTTTTCTGCAACTGAACCTAGCTTGATATCCCCGACTTGACAAATGTAGATTTGAGCGAATTCACCATCGCCTCAGCAGTGTCTTTAACCATGATTGTTTCCAATATATTGTCAGCAACACACTGAACTATAATATCACGAGCAATGGCGTCCTTTTTGCAGAAATCATCATAGTCTGGATCAATTTCTTCTGAGCCGCCGCCATTATTCACGCCTTCTTTCAGAATAAGTTACTGAACCCTCAACCTGTTGTAGCACAGCTAATTTAATGATGAAGCAACTTATTGTAATAGTTTAATGAGGAAAATGTACAGGGATTAGTCAACATAAACGACCGTTAACAAAATCCACACTCAAAGATAAGGAACAACAGAACAGCCTTTTAAGGAAGATCATAGAGTATGTGCAGAATTGTATTCAATTTAACATCTTTCACATTCAGCATACCGTTTTGAAAATTTTGGTCCCATATTGTCCCACATGAAGACTATTACACTCCGGACACTTGAACAACAGAAGGAATAGAAGCAATTGGAGAAGGAAAAAGAGTGGGATGCTGAATTATCTTCCGCAACAGGGAGATATAAAAATGCGTAACCACAAGAAAAAAAAATTGTGAGCCGATACGGGACGCCTGGCAGATGTGAAACAATAAAAATAATATTTTGTGACCCCCGTGATCACTGTAGGTGATAACAGGGCACTTGACTCAATCAAGTACTTGAATTTTGTTTGCCTGTGAGAATGTGGGTATGCTAATCTGAAACTGGTGACTAAACAAGACCGATTTGGTAATTTTTTTTTCGTCGGACTTGAGTTGTTTTCTTTTGGAGGTTTTTTTTGGCTAGTTTTTTCCTCCAGCTGCGCAATTCTTGATGTTCATCTTCAATTTACATAATAATTCTTTGCAGGCATTCTGTTTCATTTTGAAATTTTTCCATCGATGGATCATAGATACCTGAGCTGTCACAGCAGATTATTTTGCTTTCATCTATTTCGACAGGTTTAATTCGAGCTATGCAACTTTCATGGTAGACCGAGAAGCACTTTATACAAATTATAACTGTTGATGTTTTCTTTGCACAGCATTTGAATATGTTCTTGGGCTCTTCCACATACATTAACAGAATTATCCCCTTTTTCGCGTTTTGATTCCTGAGGTTCCTGAGGTTTTGATTCCAGCCTAGAACAGCCTTTTAAGGAAGATCATAGATGTGCAGAATTGTATTCAATTTAACATCTTTCACATTCAGCATACCGTTTTGAAAAATTTCGGTCCCACATTGTCCCACATAAACACTATTACACTCCAGACACTTAAACTTATAAGTTTATAAGTACAATACTACTGTGTCAACTTTCTTATGAACTATTATCCCCTACTCTTGTATAAATATATGGACATATGAAAAATTACCATAAAAACTTATCCAAATCTGGAAAACTTTTTTGAAACCAAATGACATGTTCT
Source organism: Leptinotarsa decemlineata (assembly GCF_025532065.1). Classification (NCBI taxonomy): domain Eukaryota; kingdom Metazoa; phylum Arthropoda; class Insecta; order Coleoptera; family Chrysomelidae; genus Leptinotarsa; species Leptinotarsa decemlineata. Next base: position 1,140,338 of record NW_027412569.1, read on the forward strand.
CCATGAATTTGGATGTTATTTATCACCTGTCGAGAGATTCATAACACCCAGTGGTATGAATATTTTGCTTACCTTATGTTTTTTCCTGAAATTCTCCACCAAAAAATCCTCTCAACAAACCAGGAATGTTTGTTTGAAGGTAATTGACAATTTTTCATGAAGTTTCGAAGTGAAAAGCCTTCACACCAATGTTCCAATTGAAGAAGCACTACAAATCATACAGAGGAAGCTATCCGAAGACGGGGACCTGGATAATAGAATGAACTTACCTATAGAAGAAATTATGGAATCACTAGAATTCTGTGTGCGAAACACACGATGAGGGACTGCCAATGGGATAACCACATTCACCAGTTATAACCAACATATATATGGAGTGGTTTGAAACTCTGACCATTGAAGAAGCCCACAAGAAACCCCGACTCTGGTTGAGATACATACATAATATGGAACCATGGGAATAGTGAACTAGACGCCTTTCTGAAACACATCAACAGCGTGAGACCTTCCACCACTTTCACAATAGAGAAGAAAGTCCACAACGAATTGCCATTCTCAGACGTATTGGTGAAGAGGACCGACACTGAGTGAGAAACATCTGTATACCGAAAACCCACTCAAACGGGGTATTACATAAATCACGATTCCAACCACCATCAATCTACAGAAAGAGGAACCATCAAGACTTTATTGTACCGTGTTTGAAGGCTCTGTAATACGAGTGGAGGTCTCGAGAAAGAACTAGACATCATCAAAGAGGATCTTCAATGAAATAGTTACTTCAAAGCGATGGTGAAACAGACTTTGCGGAAAATCCTATAGCGGTCAAACTAAGAGGCCATTGAAAGTTCGCATTGCCGAGCATGAGAAACACACACACCGAGGGAAAATTAGCAAATCAGAAATAGCATAGCATGTTTGGACCCATCAACATAACATCGTGTGGTTCCCAGCTGAGAGCATGCCCAGGGAGGAAATTCAAAGAAACCGCAAACATGTTGTCCAACAATGTATTTAGCCAAGGTAGCGCAATATATGGAAACTCATAATCAAGGGGAAAATGCCAAATCTCGCGAAACCAATGGAGGGAAAAAAGAAGATAAGTGAAAGTAGTTTAATGACCCATAAATTGTCATATTTCGAAGGAATTAGTCCAGTCATCACCCAAAGACGATTGTGGATACTAAAATCGGAATATCGAGAAGTAACTCGGCTTAGAATTTCTTAATATTGTTTTTGGTTTTTTATTTTTTGTTCAATTTTGACATTTATTATCTGTATTTTATTTCACTGTAATTTCATTTCAGGGTTTTTGTTTAATATTATTGTTATTTTCAGCTATTGTTTTCAATTCTTCATTTGTATTGGTTTTGTCAGAGATTTCAAATCATTTTATATAACATCGGACAATGGAAGTCCGAAATAATGAAACCCAGGAATGTTCCAGTTGTCCCTCAGCATCTTAATAATTTTTTTAGGAAACTCATATGAGCTCCGGTCGTTATTTTCCCTCCTGTAGAGCTTTAAAAAGTTTCAGCCATATTTCAGAATGACAAAACCGTTGGCTTTTTGTTAACCATCCAATTCCATCTCCTACGTTCTGCCATCCGGATACAATTGTTGATTAATGGCCGCGTTCGGTCTGCTTTCATTGAGGGTTATCAGGAGAGTCTTTCTTTGGTGAAATATCGCTAATCGAACGGGTGGAAGATTGAAAGAGAAAATATCAATATTCCGTTCCTTACAGTGGTTTTCCAATTTCATCAGTACTGACACACTGATATACTACAAGTTCTAACGAATTTCAATAATAATTCTATAATAATTATTGTCCATACCAGCTGAGTTGCGCTTTATGTTGTTTCGTTAAGGATTCGGTATAAACCCAAAGAAATAAGTTTATTCTGTTGAAATCAGTGCAAATCGCTGTTGTATAGTGAAAAACGTGTCGAGGTTTTTGTAAACCTCTCGTAGTGGCAACCTCAAAGTGAGATGAATTACCTAGACCTTGTCATGTAATTACAACAAATGTACTAATCATCAATTTATTTACTTGGTTTAACGAAGTTAATAAAAACACTTTTGTCAAATTTCCACTATTTATTTTTACCACCGGTTTCGGGTTTTACCCTATTATCAAGTATGTAAAATCTGAAAACTCGGTTATATCGGGAGTTTTTAGGTGAGCTAGAAGGATAGGTAGTTGAATGAACAAGGTGTCAACCGTAAAATTCAACACAGAAGATTATAGGGGTTATTAAACTTATAAATTCGAAAGATTACATAAATCGAGTTGCTCGTTTACGGTTATATATTTCGAGTTCTCAATTGATTTGGTAATTTCCATGGCTTCCACTGGATTAATTTTTTTTCCTCTATTGCATATGTGTAGGATTTTGAGGTTATCTTTAGTTATCTTGTGTTTTTATTCTTGTAGATGTTCATACATTGTGAATTTTTTGTATAAACAGACGTGTTCACGGAGCCTCACGTCAAAATTTCTACCGGTTTGGCCTTTATACAGGGTGATTCGAAAGTACTTTGACAAACTTCAGGAGGTGATTCCTCACAATATTCTAATATGAATTGTCCAAATGAATAAATGTCCGGAAACGCTTCGTTTCCAAGAAACAGGATGTTGAAGTTTTATTTTTATTTTCGTTTTTTTCAAATAACTTTTGAAATACTGAACTTGATTAAACGAAACTTGGTAATAGGAGGTTTTTGAATTGTCGAATTCGAACCTGATGTTCTTATTGCTCTTAGCCGTAGGAGGCGCCACCTACACGTCTTTTTCTTTTTTAAAGATTCATAACTTTTTTGGGCGTACTTCTAGCACATTTTTCAGTAAAAAAATCGATTCCTCTATCATATCTACGTAAATAAGCTACCCTTGTTACTCGTCTCTGTAAGCAACCGTTTTCTAACTATTTGGACTTGAAAACTTCAAGTCGATTATTTGATAATCGATGCATGGTGAAGTTATTACGAATATTTTGCATTTTTCAGAAGAATGCTTTGGAAATAAATTTGAAGTTTGTGAGTAGTTTTGGTAATTACATATTTTGTGACAGTTAGACGTTTTGTTGAAGTTTCCGTAAGTAGAATTAGAAAACACTTATTTTGAAAAAATAGGTGATTTAGCCGAAATGCATTTTGTTTATGGCCTTGCGGATGGCAATGCGCGCGAAGCAAGACGTATTTACCAGGAGCGATTTCCTAATCGAGTACTGCCTTCAGCTCCAACATTTGCTAGTCTCCACCGTCGTTTGGCAGAAACAGGTAGCTTCGAGAGAGCAGCTGATAACCCCAGAATTGGAAGAAGCTGTTTTGAACGCTCTCGACGAGAATCCAGAAACAAGCACAAGAGTAATTGCTGAAGCTGTCAATTCTACTCAATCCACAGTTTGGAGAATTATCCACGATCAACACTTTCATCCATACCATATCCAAAGGGTACAGGCTCTTTTGCCACGAGACTTTCCCTAACGCATTACTATGTGTCAATGGTTCCTCAATCCTCAATATTCAAGATATGTACTCTTCACGGACGAGGCAAACTTGTCCCGAAATGCTATCACAAACTTTCATAACAACCATGTTTGGGCTCTCGAAAATCCGCACGCAGTTAGTGAAAGGATCGGTAGGGGTGTAGAAGAACCTAACCAGGCGTGGGCACCAAGGTCCCCAGATCTCGTCGCTCTCGACGAGAATCCAGAAACAAGCACAAGAGTAATTGCTGAAGCTGTCAATTCTACTCAATCCACAGTTTGGAGAATTATCCACGATCAACAGTTTCATCCATACCATATCCAGGGTACAGGCTCTTTTGCCACGAGACTTTCCCTAACGCATTACTATGTGTCAATGGTTTCTCAATCCTCAATATTCAAGATATGTACTCTTCACGGACGAGGCAAACTTGTCCCGAAATGCTATCACAAACTTTCATAACAACCAGGCGTGGGCACCAAGGTCCCCAGATCTAAACCCGATAGATTTTTATTTTTAGGGACATTTGAAGTCACTAGTTTATAAGACTCCAGTAGTGAACGAGGAAGATATAAGAAACCGAATAGTAGACGCCTGTGAAACAATAATAAACACACCAATAATTTTTGAGCGGGTACGAGATTCAATGACTAGACGACTGACTGCCTGTATCTTCGCTGAAGGTGGACACTTCCAACAATGTATTTGAATACAATTTAGTTTCGTTCATTTTAGTTTATTCTACATATTCAAAATTTCCTGAAATAAAATGTTGACATTTCTTGCAAATTTTATTAAAATAAATACTGATTATGCACCCTTGATACAAAAATAACTATTTTGCTTAAGGATGTCATAAAGGAACGTACCCAACAGTAATGACCTCTTCAAACGAGTAAAACGTCAAATTCATTTCCAAAGCATTCTTGTGAAAAAATCAAAATATTCGTAATAACTTCAACATGCATCGATTATCAAATAATTGACTTGAAGTTTTCAAGTCCAAATATTTAGAAAACGGTTGCTTACAGCGACTAGTAACAAGGGTAGCTTATTTACGTAGATATGATAGAGAAATCGATTTTTTAACTGAAAAATGTGCTAGAAGTACGCCCAAAAAAGTTATGAATCTTTAAAAAATAAAAAGACGTGTAGGTGCCGCTCCCTACGAGTAAGAGCAATAAGAACATCAGGTTCGAGTTCGACACCTCAAAAACCTCCTATTACCAAGTTTCGTTTAACTAAGTTCAGTATTTGGAAACGAAGCGTTTCCGGACATTTATTCATTTGGACAATTCATATTAGAATATTGTGAGGAATCACCTCCTGAAGTTTGTCAAAGTACTTTCGAATCACCCTGTATATTGCAGAGCATTTGCCACACTCATTCAACTACGTCTCCTACTAGCTTACCTAAAAACTCTCGATATAACCAAGTTGTTAGATTTCACATGTTAGTTTCATACTTGATGATGAAGTAAAACCCGACACCGGCCGTGATAATAAAAAAAAACAGTGGAAATCAGATCGAAGTGTTTTTATTCATTTCATTAAAGTGATTATGAATTTCCACAAAATAAACAAGTCATCAATCACACATTTCATTCATTTGGGAAAATGTTTACGATTATTGAATTGCACACATTTGGATTTTATGTGGAGTGTCTCAAAATACTGAATCGTTATAAAACAACGATAAAAATAAAAACAACAATGAAAATCAATTGGCGCTCCGGGCGACTTCATTGATTCCAGAGGCGCATTTGCTTTTTCAGCTGCAGGAAAACCCGAAAAAAACTGCCGCACCACATCATCTGAAGATCTTGAACTGCCAATGTCCTTTCTCTCATAAAACAAAATGTAGGGTATCTCCAGAGTCTCCAATAGATTCAATACATCGCCAGAACCCTTCGTGACACGACTATCGTCAAACTTAAACCAGTCCGTTTCGTCTTCGACCAAGGCGTAATAATGACCAAATTCAATGTCAGAACCACAGTGAACGAGTTCGAAAGAGTTTCCTGCTTCCGTCACAGGTTGAGTCTTGTTTGGAGATCATCAGTTAGTTTGGTGCATGTTTGGCAATACAGTCGATCATCATCTGTTAAAAATTCCATTTTCAGATGATTTATCAATAACCTTCGCACGGACTGGTTATTAGTCATATTAGGAAACGCTAGTTCCAGAAATTCAAATAAGTTTTCGCTACTTCTTAAGCATTTACTACAAAGTGAACAAGTGAGAATTTTTCCAGCAAAAGATTTACTAACACAAGACTGTACGGAATCGAAATTATTAAGATTCACAAATTACAATCACCTTTCGAAAATATTATATCGCTCATTCTATGCACCGACTATATTATGAAAATATTTATTTCCAGTTCCGATAAAAATATGTTATTGGAAGGTAATCCTTTATCATCATCACTTTCGTTATCCTCTGCTGAATTTTTGGGCCCAAATTACATGTTTCTTCCACAAAAATCGATTACATTCTATATTTTTTTCAGCCACACTCTTCAAATGTCAACAATCTTGGTAATGAGGATTGTATTCTCAGTTAGAGTTTGTTTATATCATAGTTTCCATCAAATATCTATTTCCTCTAAAACCCACCACATCTTTAAAAAAAATTGGATCTTTTCGTTGTTATTCCTGTCAATTTGCAGACTCGAATTGACGAATATTGCTCGAGAAAGGTTTTTGCCAGTCTATTAGACTTCAGAAAGATTTTTATCGTTCGCGAAACATTCACAAATCCCCGACAGAATCGATATAATTTGAAATTGTATTTCTGAATTGAATCTATCATTCTTTCGAATGAATCTCGCTTCACTAATTCTGTATTTTATGAAGAAAGGCAAGTGAACGCTTCAGTGATTGAATTCGATTCAAGCAAATTTGCAGAGGATGAGAAGGCGAATGGTAAATCAGACAATGATAATTTTCAAGTTCAGTTCTTCTGTTCTCAAAGGGCGGAAGAAACGTCGCGTTGCTATTTTGCATGAATATCTTTTCAATTTCCAAGGTTCTAGTAGTGTGTCAGTGATTCCTCAAGTATAATTTGAAACTAGTTTCGATAACTTTTTCAGTTTCCACAATCTTCTCAGTATTACAAGAACCTGACAGTTGATAATGTGAATAATAAGCTATTTGTGGGAGTGGCCAACATCTTTGAAATATATTTTCTTCGGTTTTTCCGACAATCCAATACAACCCATTAGTGTCTTTCGACTTTTCAAATATAACATTAAAGATATTACAAAACACTCCATTCGAATGAATTCTATTCAGATGCTCTCAAAAGCATATGAAATCATATGAATTCGTTAGAAGAATTTGATATCGGTACCAAATTATTAAATGATAATAACAATAATAATTATAATGTTTATTGAGATTCAAATCACAAAAAGAAATAATTAAAGTAATACATACAGTTGAATGAACACTGGAAAACACAAAAGCAAATAGATGTTGCTTGTATGTGGTGAAAAAAAGATCCAAAGGAGGGAATGAATATAATGCAGACATAGTATCGCTCTTCGAAATTCACGTTCTACTACAAGTAAGATAAAAAGAACAATATAAGGATTTACATTAAGCACTTTCTGTGTTTGAATTTACCTGAAACAGAGTTTGTGTGGAATATCATCGAAATTTCTTATTCACGTTAAATATCTATTGATCTCATTATGTGTATAATATAACATAGTTCAAATGTCCGCCAAGGTTTCAATGGGTGGAGCGCATCTGCAACGTCCAATTTTCCGTGACTAGCGCATAAACCAGACTGGATTTGACCGATGGCTTCGGTTATGTTGGCTTCGAGGACCACTGTAGTTTGTAGCTTATTTGTCTGTACCTGCGACTTTCGAAAAGCCCACAAGAAAAAGTCAATTAGGGTCAAATCGCACGATCTCAGTGGCCAGTTCACATCATCTCCATATGGGATAATCACCATCGTTCTCAAAAAAATATTTAACGATGATACCATTCAAAATCCACACCAAACAGTAACTTTTTTGGGATGCATTGGACGCTCTTGGATCTCATGTGGATGGATGTCGTCCCAAATTCGACAATTTTGTTTGTTCACGTATCCATTCACCTGACAGTTCTTGTGTAATTTGAATTTTGTACTGGTGCAGGCCCAACTCACGTAACAAAATTCGCCAAGTTTTCATCTCAGCAACTTTTGATGCTTAATGAATCTCAGATCAGACCTTCTTTGGATTATTGTTCTCATGTATGGAGCTCTGCCCCAAAACATACCCTGTAGTTGTTGGATTCCATCCAGAAAAGAGCCATCCGCTTGATTGTAGACGCGAACATTCATCAGAGTGAATGTCACATATCTCATAATCTTTTCAAATTTCTAACGGAAGGGGCCGCCTTTAATTTGGAATACACGTGTATTCTGAATGAGCCATTACCTAGCTGCTGGGGAAAATAGAAAAAAAACTTTCTTTATACCTACCTCAGAACCGTATGACAATACAATATGATCATTACCTACTATGTTATCAATGATAACATGATGAAAATAATAATAATGTTCGTATGTTTAATACAAATTTTGCAATCGATATTAAACAAACTTCATACGTAGCTCTGAAGTGGATGACAATGCAATATAATCTCTATACTAAGTTCGAAGTAATGTACCGCAAAGAAGTATCTACGTGAAATGAAATCGCGGTATAGTTTACTCTGTGGAAGATGTGATATCTTCTCAGAATACATCTTTCACTTGTTCATTACAGTAACCTGAAACTAACAATGCAATTTTATCATTTCAGACCATATTAACAGATAAAATAACATTGTTTCAATCTAGATCAGACAATAATCTTCCATTAACTTCTCATGAAATGAATGAACCGGAGGAAAACGCCGATGATGCTAATTCTCAAGTTATCTGCAGCAATAGTTTCGTTATGAGCTTTATCCCTTGTTCGACTGTTCTCGAATAAGTACATAATTTTCCGAATCTAATTCCCGCCAGGAAATTGGAGCTATGAAATTTCCGATGAGCTGCGGTGTTAATAAGATCGGTTCGGATTCACGCCGACGATTAATACCTGATATGCATCGGATGAAACTCAGACGTTGGGAAGTTTTGTACGAGTGTCGGTGAAATTCCAACATGGAACTACTTACTGACATGAACTTGCTGGATTGTTATAGTGTCATTCGGAATTTGAGAGTTATTGACTCAATATTTCCAATCCTCCAGTCGAGGGGTCTCCAAAGTTTGAAGCCTTCGGGCCATACTGATTTTTTCAGTTTGTTCCAAGGGCCAATTTTTGCCCTTAAATATATTTCTAGACAAGGATAGTCGCAAAGTGTGTGACCTGAGCAAACTTACGCTTTTTTTGCATTTCAATTTTTATTGTGTATTGTGACACTTAACGACATCTAGTGGCGAGTAGTGGTACTATGTACTATCTTTTTCAGCTACCCGCTAGGTGGCATTAGGCGTAATTAAATATTCGGAATTACCGTGTTGGTTCGAGAAAATTATGGTTCTAGCTAGTGTATTCCGATCACCTTATGTGTGATTTCTTAGCATGGAAAAGAAGCGAAAAATCGACAGCGAATGTAGAACGTTCCTAGAAAAATGGAACTTTCAGTATTTTGTGATTGAGTCCAGTAATAAGGCGCTATGTTTAATTTGTAATGAAACCATAGCTGTTCTCAAAGAATATAACATTAAACGACACTATGAATCGAAACATCTTCAGAGTTACTTCAAGTATACAGGAAGTTTGCGGAAGGAAAAATTTGAAGCTTTGAAACGCGGACTCAAATTGCAGCAATCTTTGTTTACCAAAGCGAATACTGAACAAGAGTCTGCAACTCGCGCCAGCTTTCGTGTGGCTCTTGAAATCGGAAAACGTGGCAAACTATTCACCGATGGAGAAATGATAAAAGAATGCTTGATTGTAGTAGCCGAACAAATATGCCCCGAAAAGGTGAACTTATTTAAAAGTGTCAGTTTGTCAGCAAACACCGTGGCTCGGAGGGTGCAAGACATCGCAGAAAATATATCATCTCAACTGTCTGACAAAAATGGACATTATGAGTGGTTTTCTCTAGCATTGGATGAGTCAACGGATGTGTCAGATGATGCTCAGGTGTTGATTTTTTTTTCGCGAAGTGGATAAAAGCTATGAATTGTATGAAGAACTTCTTGATATTGATAGTATTCACGGCACGACAATTGGGGCAGATATTTTTAAGGGCGTTGAAAATGCCATTAATAAAAAGAACCTCCGATGGAGAAATTTGAAATCCATAACAACTGATGGAGGCAAAAATATGTATGGTAAAAATGAAGGAGTGGTTGCAATTGTGTCAAAGGCTCTAGAAAATGATGGTGGTTCAAAACCATTGGTCTCACATTGTATCATTCATCAACAGTCCTTGTGCGGAAAATGTTTGGATATGTCTGAAGTTCTAAAACCAGTCATATCAGTTGTTAACTTCATCAGATCTACTGGGCTGAATCACCGACAATTCCGCGAGTTCATTCAACAGATTGAAGAAAATGATTTACCATATCATACTGCCGTACGCTGGCTTAGTTGCGGAAAAGTCCTTAAGCGCTTTATTGAACTTCGAGCAGAGATCGAAATTTTTCAAAATGAGAAGCAGCGCCCTTTTGCCGATTTAGAAAATAGTGAATGGATGTGGAAGTTAGCCTTCTATGTCGATTTGACAAATCATATGAACGAACTGAATTTGAGATTGCAAGGAGAAAATCAGCTTCTCCCTGATTTATACACCAATATCAAATCCTTCAGGCAAAAAATAATACTATTTCAATTGCAATTACGTAAAAAATGTTTCTATTCAGCCACACTACTGAGTCTGAATTTCCCGTCAATTTTGCAATCGAAACTTTGAGTGCTTTGAAGATAAATTTTGATACTCGTTGTTCAGATTTTGATGTCATTGCGAAAGAAATTAAGCTTTTTCAAAATCCTTTTGATTCTGACATTGAAACCCTGGCTCCGGAAGTCCAAATGTAAATTATTGATTTACGGTGCAGTGATATGCTTAAGAACAAATATCAAAATTCATCTTTGTTGGAATTTTATAAGAGTCTTTCAGTGGAGCAATTTGATAATTTGCATAAATTTGCTCGTGAGTTGTTTTCTGATTTTGGTAATACTCATTTGTGTGAGAAAACGTTTTACAAGATGGAGTACACAAAGAATGTTCACAGATCTCAATTAACCGATGAGCATCTTAAGTTTCTTTTGATAATTGGTTCAAGTAAAATTGATCCAAATCTACAAAGTATTGTCGGTGGAAAATCACAATTACATAAATGTCATTAGTGTTTTTGTTTTACTGTGATTCATTTCAATTATTTGTTAGTTATTGATATGCTCAAACTTAGATACTCAAGTTAATTTTTCTTTGTCATCATTTCTGTTGTTAAGTTTCACCTTTCAAGTAAATAAAACCGAGTAAATATCATTCTGTGTTTTCTTCCTCAATTTATCACAGCAATAGTAACAACAATTAGGTAATCATTGGCTGTCGCGGGCCGGATTGATGACACTGGCGGGCCGGATTTCGCCCGCGGGTCGTAGTTTGGAGACCCCTGCTCTAGTCGAATATAAAATTTCCAATCTGTTACGATGACCACATTCGAAAGAGTTTTCAAATTCTTCGTGTGATTTCAAATCGTCCACTCAGATTTGAAATCCTCAATCTATTTTTGAGTTAAACTGATTTACACGCGAATAACTTGGGCCTTCACACGCGCTTAACTTGGGAGTAAACTGATGAATGCGTGAAGAGAGCTTTATGAAAAATGTGATTGGGTGAGGCGAACGAGAGTTGAGAGGGAGGTAAAAGTTAGTGGAGATGAAAGGAGAGAGAGTTCTGTTTCGTATATTACTGTATATTCTTATCATTTCCATATTGCCACCGGTAGACAGCTGTTTCAGCCTATTGGGCATTTTCAGTACCGGTGGTAGGATATGAAAGGTAGGGTTTAACGAGACTTTCATGTGCACTAGCTCAAAATTGTCTTGAAATAGGATACAAAATTAAATTTGATCAAGCATTCAGAAAATAATATTTCTGAAATGCTTTTTCACGAAATGTTCCTAACAAAAATTTTGATAACATGAATAAAAAAAAGACATTGAAAATCTAAGTATAGTTCACAATTATTTACCTGACATAGATGAATCTCCGTAATATCCTCAATTCGAAATAGTCACATGTTGTATAAAATTCATTCAATGAGCATTTTATAAATGCTCATTGACATTTATGGCGAAGGAACCGGGCGCTTGCAATTTAAATATTGGAAGAAGAGGTCCGCTTGGCCTAGGTCACTAGAACATTTAGTCTATACAGTTACAGGTAACTCGAAAGAGGAGATTTGTGGAAGTAAATATAATTCAATTGAAAAATATATGGTAGAAAGAAGGTTTGGACTTCCTACATCTTGAATGTACTCATATTGCTCTTTCTAGTCAAGCAAAGTCAGATAACAATAATGAAAATTTTACTGTCATTCACGATGATTCTTTTTTAGAAACAGAAAAGTAAGAAACTCTTTGGAAGGTTCGAAATAGATGAACATTTCAATCTAGCAGACCACTATTATAATATTCATACAGTCATTGTTCACTGTGGTTCTGGCGTTGAATTTGGTCATTATTACGCCTTGGTCAAAGACGAAACGGACTGGTTTGAGTTAGACGATACTCGTGTCACGAAGTGTTCTGGCGATGCATTGAATTTATTGGATCCTCTGAAAACACCCTACATTTTGTTTTATAAGAGAGAGGACATTGGTAGATCAAGATATTCAGATGATGTGGTGCTGCAGGTTTTTCCGGTTTTCCTGCAGGTGAAAAACCAAATCCGCCACTAGAATCAATAAAGACGCCCTGGAACGCCAATTATTTTTTATTGTTGTTATAATTTTTATTATTGTTTCAATATATGTTTATTATGAGGAAAGTGAAGAAACATTACAGTTCAGATACTATAAACATAGAAACCTCATATCAACCAGGTTTGTTGTATGAGTTGACATAGTTTTTGTTTTTTTTGAGTTTGAGCTTTTTATATTACAGCCCTCGATAAAGCTAATAAACATTTGCGAAAGCTAGGGCAGCTGAAAAGAGTAAATATTTATTCTAATCAGACCGAATCCCCGAAAAACTACTATTCTATATATACATAATGTCGTTACACTATCAATTATATATATATATATATATATATATATATATATATATATATATATATATAAATATATATATATATATATATATATATATATATATATATATATATATATATATATATATATATATATATATATTGCGAAGAATACAAATCCAATCCCCTAGTCGGCTCAAAGCAAACAAAGAGTTTTTTCATGAATGAAACCAATATAAAAATAGCCAAATTCATCTGGAATATTTTTCTACAAAAATTTATCGCTTTCTACGGAATATGAGTGTGATAAGAATGAAAAGGAATAAGTTTATTCGATTACTGACATATTAACGTCCATACATTGAAAATCCGAATCAATTTAACGATGAAATGAAAAAACTAGATGAACTTTACAACAAAAAGGACGTATTTTTGAAGGTGTTTCTATTTATTTTTCTGGTAACAGGCCAATGCATATATTTTATAGGCAAGATATGATATCGAAGTTCCGTATTCATCAAAATTATGAAATTTGAATGATATTTTGTTAGAATGGATAGAGCGAGAAATTGAAAAAATTGGAAAGAAGTCGAAATGACAGTACAGAGTCCAAATTTCGAGCAAAGGTATAAAATTGGAAACTGAGCAAGTTTTTTCTTGGCATTTTCTGAAATTTCCAAAGAAAAATTCCAAATTTGACAGGTTTAGAGGAGCACATGGTGAAAGAAAAGAGGCTATTTTCAGTAGATCTATTACTCAAAGAAACTTTCATATCCCGCGAAATTTATGTGTTACTCTATACATAGATGGTTGGGAGAGATGAATATTTCGAGATTTTATTCCAAAATGATCATCTTCTTCTGGATACAGTCTTCAGACACGGTTTGATCTCTGTGGTACATGGGACGTTCCTTCCCCGCTTGAAGCTTTGTTCACAAAATGAAGCTGTAACTAGTTAGGTAAGGTTAGGTTAGGTTAGGTCCAAACTAAGTGGGTCTTTTGAACTTTCCACCACAACCCGCAAGGGTTTATTGTGGCTCACACCTATTCACACTTGACCAAATAAACCCAGCTTCTTAACGAAGCCGATTAGTTTACATGGTGAGTGGTCTTTCAGGTCAGATGGTGAGAGTACGGCTCTGCCGAACTGTAAAAACCTAATTCGGTACCCAGCGGGGCAGGCACAAAGTATGCGCTCTGCTGTTTCCTCAATTTAAAAACAGAAGCGACACACACTGTCTTCCGACAGTCCGAGTCTCTACATATGATGATTCAAGTGACAGTGACCTACCTGTACGAAGGCTTGTTAGATATCGTAGTTCTGTTATAACTGCCATTACGATGGTTGAAGTAAAGTATTATTTCATCCATAGAGATCGAGATTGATCACCCGTTTCTTCGGTGTCGATATTTTTCCAGTTGAGAAAGCGCTGAAATACTTCGTGACTGTCGGACCTTCGAGCGTCGTTGTGGTCATGTTCAAGTTGGGCTAGACTAAACAAATGAATATATTACATCCTGCTAATGATCATACGCTTGAAAAAGTTAAAAACGCTGAGATGAGGTTTTTGTGGTTAGCGTTGCTGACGCGAGGGCTTAGGAGTCTTGCGAGAGATACAGAAACTTGGTCACCAGAGCCCGTCGAAATGAGATCGGGGATCTCATCCCTCAGCCTTCGAAGCTGAGGAAGTTGGCCTAAATAGGGGAGTTAGTTTGTCTAAGCGCGTAGTGCGAAAATTGAGGAAAGTCGGTAGTGGAATCGGAAGCCGGAATCGGGTACAGGGGAGTTTTAAATAAAAGTGTTGGCGTGGAAGACACACCGGGTCAACGGAACCTATGGTTGACCATAAACCACCCAAAGAGCCGTTATGTGAGTGTTTGTTTTTTTACTTACCAGTTGATATTGCTAGAGAGTTCACATATTATTTTGTCTGAGTCCACTTTTCATTTGCGAAGAGGTTATATATTGTTAGGTTTCAAGTGCTGACAGTTTACCTAAAACTAAAACAAATAAGAGCCTTTCTGTCAATTTAGCGAGAAGAGAATAGTGAGTGAAAAGCATTTTAACTAAGATTAAAATTCAGTTCTGGAACCATAGTATTTGTATGAAGATGAACAAAAAATGTAAGAGTCTTCCAAAGAAAGGAAGGAAGCAATTAGTTTCAAAAAACTAACGTTATACAAAACTGTATATAGATGATGCAAACATTGAGGTTGAAATCACAATTGAATTTCTAACAGAAATAATTGTATAGCGAAACATGTGTTGTGTAAAAATCTCACAATAAAATGGTATTTCAATTTCTTTTTTCTATTTTTGTAACTCACCTTCGAACTCCACTGACCATCAAATATACTACATGTTGCCTAAAGCAGTATACCTGTGTTATTCATGTTCGTCGAATTCCAACCACATTCTCTAATTAGCTACCTCAATAGGAATTCAGAATGTAATGAATTGGCTAACAGAGTTCCAGTGGAGCTTATCGTAATGAGAGAGTCGGTGAGAGTGGATTCAATTCAAACATCAATCAGAGATTGACGTAAACAGTAATAGTTTTCAATTACTGAACACGGATTCAAATAGTGAGTTTTAATAAAAATAAATCACACCTGGTGAACTTGGATTCACAAAATACCAGAAAGTTATTAGTCTGAAGAAAAAATTTAAAAATATTCTCCTGCCAGAAAACAACTACTTCCTCGGCTGATATCACGTTGGATATTGAATTCTATTCGACATATATCTATGCAAGATACCCCACAGAGGTTGATCTTGTGAATATTTCTCGTTCATCCAGCAGCATGACTATGCTGGAATTATTTTTGGAAATCATATACAGACCTGTTTCATATACAGACTTGTTACTCATCAGTGCAGGAAATATCCGACCTGAACAGCAAAGTATCTGGCCCTCAGTTAATTTCAACGCGGCTCAACTGCATGCATGAAACCTTTTTTTAAGAGGATGATTGTTAACTAGTAACAGGGAGAAGGAAATATTGAGATGAGATAGTTGTTGGTTCACAGATGGATCAAAAACACCTTCTGGTTCTGGTGCAGGTGTTTTCAGTCGCAAACCTAGGACAGAGATATCAGCCTGCCTAGGAACCTATGCGACTCATACGGTGTTAGAAGCTGTTGGCTTCTACAGAGCAACGTCTAAAGTGGTAACGATTTGCTACCATACCATTGCTGGCCATACTGGTCTGGAAGGCAATGAAACTGCCGACTCCCTTGCAAAGGAGGGTGTTGCAAGCAGCTTCATCGGACCAGAACCTGTCATTGGCATTCGCTTCAGATTTTGAAAAATAACGATTAAAGACCTATTTGGCATTAAGATTCATGGACATCTGGCAGAATCTTCCAGAATTGGCTCACTCCAAGGCGTTTGTTCACCCTTGGAAGCTTGATGCCAAACAGTTGTTGGACTACAGTAGGAATGTACTGTAATAACTACGGTAAAAAATTAAAAAGTTCTGAATTGTGGAATTAGATTTCTCAACCGAGAAATCCTCGTGAAATCCCACTAAGGTGTCATCACAATAACATATATGGGTTTTTATATATATATATATATATATATATATATATATATATATATATATATATATATATATATATATATATATATATATATATATATATTATATATATATATATATATATATATATTTGGTAACCCTCTCGCTATTGTTGGGTTTGTTTTATTTGAATAAAATTTGGCAGCGGCTGTCATCAGATGTCATCACATTAAAATTTGGATGTTAGGCAATTCTAAAAGGCTTTAGGTTTCGTGCCGATCGCACGAAGGTCGGTTTTCTCTCTCACTCTATGGTTCCAGTTGAAATGCTTTCCCCTCACTATTCTCTTATCGATAGATTGACAAAAATTATCTCATTTGTTTTTGTTTTCTCAACTTCATTACTCTACGATGATGGCATTTTTCTCAGTCCAAAAGAAAATTGAAGTCCAAGGTTTCAGATATACAGTATAATAAAGCACCGACTCCATAGATAAAATTGAAACAAAACAACGTGTGAAATCTTATATGAAAAAAATGTTGAATTCTATAATAATAGAATATAATATAATATAAAAATAAAACAAATAATTTGCCGCCAATTTGACTATGATATCTATTATTTGATTCAACCTGTTGAACAACTACAAACGTATCAACTGTGTACAAAAATACCTTCAGTTTCAATTTTACTTCAGGAAGAGTGATAACTTCAAATTTTTGCCATTATTCATAAATGTAAGATGAACTCTAGCTAAACTATCAGCACTAGGATCCAACAATATATAACCTCTTTGCAAATAAAAAGTGGGCTCAGACAAAATAATATGTGAACTCTCTAGCAATATCAACTGGTTAGTGAAAAAAAAACAAACAATCACATGGGTGGTTCATGGTCAACCATAGGTTCCGTTGACCCGGTGTGTCTTCCACACCAACACTTTTATTTAAAACTCCCCTGTACCCAATTCCGGCTTTCGATTCCACTACTGATTCTCCTTTATTTTCGCACTACGTGCTTCGAAAAACTAACTCCCCAATAGGCTACCTTCCTCAGCTTCGAAGGCTGAGGGATGAGATTCCCGATTTCGTCTCGATGGGCTCTGGTGACCGACTTTCTGTATCTTTCGCAAGACTCCTGAGCCCTTGCGTCAGCAACGCTAACTACAAAAACCACATCTCAGCGTTTTTTAACTTTCCCAAGAGGATGATCATCGGCAGGATGTAATATATTCATTTGTTTAGTCTAGCCTGACTTGAACATGACCACAACGACGCTCGAAGGTCCGACCGTCATATAGCAGTTCAGCGATTTTTTAACTGAAAAAATATCGACACCAAAGAAACGGGTGAATGACCTCAATATCTATGTATGAAATAATACTTTACGTTTATCATCGTAATGGCAGATATAACAGAACTATGATATCTAACAGGCCTTCTTACAGGTCACTGTCAATTGAATCATCATATGTAGAGACTCGGACTGTCTTCTGACAGTGTGTGTCGCCTCTGTTTTGGAAATGAGGAAACAGTAGAACAGTGAGCCAAGAATGACAGCCTTGTGCATCTTTGCGGCTAAGATTTTTGCCTTAGTGCGGTAAGCCGGTATGATTTTAAGATTCGAGAGTAGGGAGGACATCATTCCACCAACGACTCCAATAATCAGAACAACCATCTTGACAGAGTGATCTGGATAAAGTTTGCGGAGTTCGAAGAGAAAATTTCGATATTTTATCCGTTTTTTCTCCTCTTCTCTGACGATACTCGTCTTGCTTATTAAATTGTATGAGCCTGAGGGTGGAGAATGAGTAGTTCCAATAAATTTGGCACTTCTCGTTCAACACAATGGATTCAATATCCCCTGGAGTGTAGGGCAATACCGGTGTCTCGTCAATACCGTAAGAGTGCCGTATATGCTAATATAGCTCTCTTAGGGCCTCGTTATGTCGATGGATATAGGCCGAGACCGCATATACTGGACATGCTGATAGCAAGGTGACAGAGTAGTGGTCACCTCGTTCATAGTCGAAAACTATATCGAGTTCATCAGCTGCTCGGGCAGCTGCCCTGAAGATAAATGCTACAATTTCTGCAGAGAAGGGGATGCGAACTCATGACGACTTTACAGGCTGTGTCCAGTACCATTCTGTCATGTAGACACTCCAAACTCAAAAGTCCACGGTCTCCCTGTTGTCTGTGGAAGTACAACCGTGATACGGAGACACGGCAAACATATTTGTTGCAGCAACTTTGTTCTTCCACGACAGTTCCGATGACGAGATCTTTCGAAGTTTGTGCTGATACTTGCCGCGGAGAGAGTTTTTCACTGCTGGTACCTCTTGTGAGTGATATTGTTCCACCCCGAGGTAAGTATACGTCTCTCCGGCATCTAGAAATGCAGAAGAGAAGGGGACTGAGGGAATCACCCCTTCTGAAAGTGACCCACTTTGTTTTCACTCTTGCTTGACCAGATGTTATGGTGAAGCGAGTTCGCCAGAGTGGTATCAGTTGTTCAATGCTTCTCACTATTTTGTCGGGTACTGCAAGGGATCTGAGCAAATGCAAGATGAGCTCATGCAAAATTGTATCAAATGCCTTACGGTAATCGATCCAGGCCATAGAGACGTTACGCTTATATTGTATCGAGTCCTGCGTTACACATCTATAGATGGGCAGGTTCTCTTTACATCCAGCGACTCCTCTCTTCGACCGTCTCTGCTCATATATCCGATCGAACACTCGGTTAACTGCGGTGAGTATTCGTGTGTATAAGATTTGTTTTAAAAAAATGTGTTTTTCCGTTAAACAGCTGTCGCACCCCTACGAACGACAACCCTCAGAAATCGAAACTTGTGCGAGCTAAGGATCAACGAGGTCTTACCATTCAACGTGTGTTTCCTAACACTGTTTGGACGGTAGCAAGTGAAGATCGATCGTTCAGACTAGGACTTGAAGCACCGACCAACACGGCAGTCAATTCGAGTGAGTGAACAAAGCACCCACGCCGAACCGCTTGGCTACCAACCGACCGATAAACAAGTGCTCGTAAACAACTTATAACACGAATTCAAGTACGTTATCGATGTGTAATTCTTAGGCTCTGCTTTTGGGGATAAGATTGGTCTGCCTCTCGAGAAACCAATCCGGAATCGGCTGCTGTGTTGGAAACTTTGGCCAGATGGCGGCGGGTGCTTGGTAGTTTTTTCCACCAATAGGTTTTCAGTCAATCTGGGCCTGGAGCAGCAAAGTTCTTGGAATCCACAAGGGCTCTTTGAACGTTATCCGGGTTATCGGGTTGCGCAGTTCATTGAGCTCAGGCTGTCGAAGCTCTCTGTTGGAAGCTTCGAACTGCGCTAGGGCTGGAGTGTCTAAGTTGAGTGGCTGCGGGTGTTCATAGGTATCCTGTCAGAAGGATTCCAACTGATCAGCGGTCGGCTGATTATCCACAACACGTGAAGGCTCTTGGAATAAGCGAGAAGGTTTCTCGCGGAACCTAGGGGTTTCCGCGATACTTCTCGCCCGCCTCACTAGTGACTTCTTAGCAGCTCCTAACATTCGTATCTTATCAAGGCAGTGCTGTTTGTTGATCAGCAGCACGCCTCAACTTAAAATGTGATAGATACGCCGTAGATTGGCGGCTATTCGCCGCACTGCAGCCGTGAAGAACCTGTTGGCCGCCCTGTAATCCATCACACATTGTATACGAGACGCGTGTTGTCTCGCCGACGTGATCTTAGCTTCCATCTTGTGTACACGCCGTTCAATCTTCCAACCTGCAAGGCCGAGATTTCGTCCTTCCGATTCGGAAAGCGATTGGACGACGCTATACACGGCGGTGTATCTTCTGTTATAACACTATAATCCTACGCATCCAAACAAGCCAGTCCTTGCGGCTTCAGGGGCCTAATTCTGTGGAGCACCCTGCGTGTTCTGATTGACTCCATTGGTGGCATGATGCGAGTCTTCTCACCAACCGTGTCAACGGGTGGAGAGGAGACTCGCATCATGTCACTATTATTATCGAATACATTCATATGTGTCACATGTAACCGCCTATACTCGTCGCACTGCCTCTGGAGAACAGAATAATCTTTCACGAATAAAAACGTCTTTGTCATTATTAATGGGCGGCGGAACTGCAAATTGAAACGCATTGTTGTGTAAATTTATCATTTATATTGTGCCAACAAATTCCTCACAAATTTAATTTCGTCGTTAGGAAGTTCTATTAAAGTTGCCTGTTTATTTTATGAGCTAGTAAAACGAATAGGCATCCATTTGACTGTGATTTATGGCAAGACATTTCATATCATTTGACTCCAGTGGCGGTTGGACGAGATGAAAATTAAATAACTTGTCTAATTTTTCCTCTATAATCGGTAGAAATGAAATACATACTGAAATCGAGCAAGGTGTCCCCTAAATTGTGATATTTCCACCTGTACCACTAGTCCTTGAATCAATGGAATTAATGAAAAAACCAAAAATGTTACAGATCCCATCGAAAAATCAATATACGTGGGTGTTGGAAAAATAAAGTGAATTTCCAAATTTTGCGGGGTACGTACGTTCCATTGGTTTTTTTATTTCCTCATGTTCGTACACACATCTCCAACATATGTTCACAGTTACAGCTGTTGATTTTGTTGCTGAGAGGCATAAAAGTTAGAAGTGTTTTGCGTGTTCGGTGATTTTCCGCCATCGAAACCATGTATTGAAGAATTTGCACCGAATTATGAGTAAACAATGGAATTGAGTGTTGCACTTGACAGGATCATACGGTGATTGTACTCTGAGTCATAAAAATGTTTACAAGTGGTACAAGTTTCTCACAGAATGAATTTCACTAGTTCGGACTTCCATTGTCTAATATACAACAATGATTCGAAATCCCTGAAACAACTAAAAAACGAGAATTAAAAATGAATAGCTGAAAATAACAATTATATTAACCTGAAATGAAAGAATAGTGAGATAAAATACAAGTAACAATAGAACAATTAAAAAAAAATTAAAATAAAGTATAAAAATTATAAAGAAATAAAACAGAAATGAAAATAAAAAGTTAAGAGATTCTAAGCCACGTTAGTTCACGACGTTTCGATTGTTAGTATCTACAATGGTCTTTGGGTGATGACTGGACTGATTCCTCCGAGAGATGACTATTTATGGGTCGTTCGAGTACTTTCACTTATCCCCGCTTTCAATTTTCTCCGCTTCACTGGTTCAGTGGGAGATAATCGTCTGGCGGGTGTTGGCCATTTTTCGCTTGATGATGGGATTCCATATGTTGCGTATCTCTACGCTAACTTGGCTGAATACGTTGTTGGACAACATGTATGGGGCTTCCTTGAATTTCCTCCTGAACCAATGTTCCTCTCTGTGTATGATCTAAGCTTGGGACCACTCGATGTTGTGTTGATGGGTCCAAACATGGTCTGCTATTCCTGATTTGCTGGTTTCCCTTCGCTGTGTGTGTTTCTTATGCTCGGCAATGCGAACATCCATCTCGGTATCCTCTAAGCTGCTACGGATAGTGTTACCGGATCTGAAGCAGGTTCTGATGTTGTACTTGGAACCAATTCTTCTTATCCTCTCCGATAATCCTCTAATGCAGGGAAGTGCAAGCATTGGTTGAGATGGCTTCTCTTCCTTGCGAGGCTCCTGCTATCTTCTAGCCAAAGTATTTTCACAATCGCTTTGGAGTAGCCATTCCGTTGAAGATCATTTTTGTTGATGTCTAGTTCCTTCGTATTACAGATCCCGAAAGCACGGTTAATATAGTAGAGTCTTGATGATTCCTCTTTTGGTCGATTGATGGTGGTTGGATTCGTGGTTCAGATACTGTTCCGTGTGAGTGGGTTTTCGGTATACAGATGTTTTCCACTTAGTGTCGGTCCTCTTTACCGAAACGTCTAAGAATGGCAATTCGTTGTGGATTTTCTTCTCCATTTTGGAAGTGATGTCAAGAAAATGTAAATGACGGCGCTTGCACTGAACCTCCAAACAACCGATACAAATTTTGATGAGGTGAAGAAAATTTTCATGGAGAATCGTTGAACCACTACCGGAGAAGTTGCTGTCAACAGCGATCCAGATTTGCTGTAAAGGATTATAACTGGTTACGAATCATGGGTATACGGTTATGACATCGAAACCAATGTTCAATCGTCCCAATAGAAGAGCCCAAGAGGGCAAAACCTACACAGCACGTTAAGTTCGATCAAAGGTCAAGGTTTTGTACACTGTTTCCTTCTATTACCATGGCGTAGTGCATCAGGAGTCCTTGACACATGATCGTACGGTCGATAAGGAGTATCATTTTGAAGTTATGCATCGCTTGTCGAAAGCAATACGAAAAAACTTTCGGTATTGTGGAAAAACAACTCATGAGTTTTGCAATACGCTAATGAACCTGCTCACTCGTCATAGCTTGTTCGTAAGCTTTTGGACAAAAACAACACCGTAATCATGCCTCAGCCACCATATTCATCAGAAACGTCCCCCTGCGACTTTTTTCTGTACCCAAAATAGAAGAGACTCATGGAAGGACGGCGTTCTGCAACGATTGAGGAGATAAAATCCAAATCGCTGAGAAAGCTGTAGGACATACTAAAAAGTGCATATCAGAACTGCTTAGAGGATTGGAAAACACGCTAGCACAAGTGTATTATATCTATATCTTTGGGGCTTCTCTGGACGGGACGAAATAGAAATTGACGAATGAATAAATGTTTTAGACATATTAGATCAAGCCAAAGTGGACCATATCACTTCCTTTGAAGTTTTAACAACTTTCGATGTGTGCCTAAATCACAGTTCAACAACAAATTTCATAAACAGGATTCAGGTTTACCAATGGGCTCACCCCTCAGTCCACTTTTAGCAGACATATTTATGAACAACTTGGAGACCACTATAGTGAACTCTGACCTGGGTAAAAAACATATTCATTTTTGGTACAGATATGTAGACGATATTTTCGCCAGTTTCAGAGATACTACACGACAGCTGAACTAATTAATGACATTCATGAACAATCTCAATAGCAACATTCAGTTCACACTCGAAATAGAGATAGAGAAACAGATGAGTTTCTGAGACCTGGCCATTACACACAATCAGGATAAATTTGAGTTCAATGTTTTCAGAAAACCCAGCTGTGAAGACATCACTATCCCAAGCGATTCTTTCCATCCAGACAGTCATAAATTAGCAACCTACAATTCAATGTTGCACAGAGCATTCTTACTGCCTTTGTCTGCAGACAATCTAGCTAGGGAAATTGATATAATTTCATAGATAGGTCATAATAATGATTTCAACGCAGCAGATTCCATCCAGAAGTTAGTCAGGAAACAAAGCCGGACATTCACTCAGATTAATATACCCTCAGGTCAAACAACCAGAAATCAAGAAATGGGTAACGCTAACATATTTTGGAAAAAGAACAGAAATAATAGCAGGTTTATTCAGAAAAAACAATGTGGAAGTAGCATTTAGACCACATGCCAGGTTATCTCATATCCTTTTCAATGCCAAAGATGAGGTCGACAAGTTGGAAAAATCTGGAGTTTATAAGCTCAAGTGTCCGGAGTGTAATAGTGTTTATGTGGGACAATGTGGCCGAAATTTCCAAAAACGTTATGCTTAACATGAAAGATTCTTCAGACTAGGAAAGAAAAATACGGAAATTCTGCACTATGCAAGAAAAACTTGCAAACTCAATTATTTAGTACCTATTAGTACCAATAGGGGTGGTAGGATAATGGCGAATGTAATGAATCAGTATTAGTTTATTGTACAAGTTTGAAAATATCCTTATAGGACGAAACTGCAGTAACGTTAGTTACAAATAGAAGTGGTAAAAAACATAGAAATTTTCATTTCTCTTTTCATAATAAATGTTTTTTGAGAAAAATAAAAATTCATTTTATTTTTTGAACAGAGAGGTACTATGTTGAAAAAGTTACATTGGATGATAAAACATTCGATAATAATCAGTTACCCCGAAGTTGTGGAAAAATTATGGATTGAAAAGTTTCTTTCCACGACAAATCAATATTTATTTTCATCTTCTACCGATTTCCTGGAGTCTCTGAAGTCCACTAAATACTCATTAGAACAACAAGAGGATTGTTCTGAATTCTTTGGGTTCTTGTTGAATACTCTTCATGGGCAAAACAATAGCAGAATCAATACTCCTGATCGCTCTGGATTGAATGATTCCATACAGTCTATCTTGTCTTGTGTTTGTAAATCTTTTGCTGGAAAAATTCTCACTTGTTCAATTTGTAGAAAATGTTCAAGAGTTAGCAAGAACGTATGTGAATTTATGGAACTTCAGCTAGCGTTTCCTAATAAGACTAATAATCAGTCCGCTCGAAGTTATTGTTAAATCATCTGAAAATGGAATTTTTAACAGGTGATGATCGACTGTATTACCAAACATGCGCCAAACTAACTGACTGTTATAAGGAAACAAGTATAGCTGAGGCAACGGTCAATCTAATAATAACCCTGATGACCTTCAAACATGAGTCAACCTCTGACGGAAGCACCAAACTCTTTCGAAGGTTCGAAATAGATGAACACTTCAATCTAGCAGACCACTATTATAATCTTCATGTAGTCATTGTTCACTGTGGTTCTGGCTTTGATTTTGGTCATTATTACGCATTGGTCAAAGACGAAACGGACTGGTTTAAGTTTGACGATAGTCGTGTTACGAAGTGTTCTGGCGACGCACGACGTATTGGATTTTTGGAGACACCCTTCATTTTGTTTTATGAGAGAAAGGACATTGGCAGATCAAGATCTTCAGATGATGAGGTGCTGCAGGTTTTTTCGGGTTTTCCTGCAGCTGAAAAAGGAATTGCACCACTGGAATCAATGAAGTTGCCTCGGAGTTCCAATTAATTTTTATTTTTGTTGTTTATTATTTAAATAAATGAAGCTTTGTATTTGAAAAGTGGTGGATGATACGCGGTCGTTATTATTATAATAAGATTAAATTATCTCTGATTATAATATGATTGCAAGTTAGGCCAGAACTTTTATTTCAGGTGACAAATTGAATATTTTTGTCAGGGTTGTAATTTTTCGAAGCACACAAGTGAATTGATCTCCCAAGACAATTCTCCGGAGTATAAAGAATCTCCGATATGTCATTAAAATCGTACCGTATCAATATCTTGCTGTGAGGGGTAATAAAGCACTTTTAGTGCCACGTTATCACGATAGCCCAAACAGTGCCGAGTTCTCTTATATGGGACACTACTGCTGACCTCAGGAAAGCAAATTCCAGATATTTTCATCATCACTTTTATTATTCATATAAACCTTTTGAAGTCGGAAATGAATGGTGAATCCACAACCACCCACCAGTTTTTCATTTAGACCTTTGATGTCGTGTGTAACGGCTTCATCTGTAGAATTCTCAGGAATGCTCATACAATTGATTGGAACTCATACTGATTTCGGACCGTGATTGAGTATAATCAACATATATCAATTAGTGGATATCATTGAGAACATAACTCTTTCTGATATCGTTAAATTTATATCGTTTGATGCCCAAAACTCATTTCCAATTGAAACAATTAAACTATTTGTCTGTCTCAAAATCATTTCCAATTCAACAGAACGTTCAATTCATGTAGCGATGAGCTGATAATGGAAAACTTGTTGAATGTTTTGCTAGGGTTGATTCTAATAATTCAATAAATTTTCTATCTGATTTTTATCAAACTTGAACAAATTGCTGTCAACAATGGATACAAGGTGAACATTATCGATTTCATTCATTTCGAATAACTACGAAACAAGTCATACAACTTTTCTATACTATTTTATAGTACGATTTGTTTTAAGCCCCAAAATAGGCCCCAGTTTCGACGATAACCTGTTCATTGTTTCGACGATAACCTGAAGTCATTTTCAGCGAGAATCCTCTTGAAGTGTGAGAATATAATAAAATCTCTGAGGTAATCACCTCAGTCCCCTTCTCAGTATTATTATTATTATATTATACTATGCGCATCCCATAATACTGATATCACAAGTTTGTTAGCCAACTGTTGCGTCTTCGCACAATTTGGAATCGGTTCACTACGTGGAATCCTTTCAAAAGATCATCGTTTTGAATCATGTTCGATCCATTGTCACATATCGACGCATAAATTCAGGTTTTTTCATGATGAATCAGCTTTAAACATTGCTCAGAATCATCAATCATTTGTTATTTTCGGTCGACAGTGACATCGCGCGGCACCCACTTTGAACATATCCATGTACGATATGTCCTACACATTCCTTTGATATCTTCAGAGCCTCAGCTATCTTGATCAACTCCACTTTGCGGTCATTTAAATTTATTTCGTGGATTTTTTCGATGTTATCCTTGGCAATAGTCACTTTGGGGCATCCATTCGGTCTATCGCCCTCGTTCAAACTAGCAGGACTTCTCAACTGTTGATTTTCCTGGTACAAAGTCCGAATGATATTTATCTAGCCAAGTCTTGGCTTCAACAGTATTTTTTTTCACCAAAAAGCAATGCTGTATCAACACACGATATTACTTATGATCCATTTTCTTCAAACTAACAGAAGGCGCTCCACTCAAAATGTTATATCCTACAAACTAATAGTCCGAAAGCTGTGAAATTTGTATACGTGTCTTTTGAAGGTTAGAGTTAACTAAAAATTATATGGATGTAATACCAGTAGCCCTACCTTTGTGATGGTTCTTGTCCAAAACTTCATATTTGTCAAACAGGGAGAACCTTCTCCCAAATAATGACATGGTTCGAAACTGAATCTTTTGGAATACCTGAAACAGATGAAAAAACTCTGAAAATTGAGAGAATTCTTTCTCCTTGTTGAATCTGTTTTTCGATCTGGAAATTGGTAGTTGATTAGTCATATGTTCCATTCAATGAGTTGTTGAAATTCCTTTCAAAATGTTCGAATTTTCAATTAGTTTCTACCTAAACTCAGGTAGAATCAGTAAAAACAATGTGGAAGTGGCATTCAGACCACATGCCAGGTTATCTGATTTTCTTTTCAATGCCGAAGATAAGGTGGACAAGTTGAAGAAATTTGGAGTGGGACAATGTGGTCGAAATATTCAAAAATGGTATGCTGAATATGAAAGGTCCTTCAGACTGACAAGAAATGATTCGATGTTTTCAATTCATTCCTTGGCATGCAACCACAAATTCCCGAATCTATGAAAATTTTGCACTATGCAAGGAAGAAGGGTTGCAAACTCAATTATTCAGAATCCTTGGAAATTCACAACTATAAAAATTGCAGGTGTAACCTGTTAAATGATAAAATCGATTTAGTTTACTCACCGGTTTTCAAACCAGCATAACCGCATTGTAACTAGTAAACAAAAGACAGGTACTCAATCAAGCCAAGTACCTCTATTATTACCTACAGGGGTGCTACATAAGGGCTAATTGAATCAACCATTGTTAGTTTAATGTATAAGTTTGAAAATATCCTTATAGGACGAAACTGCAGTAACGTTAATTACAAATAAAAGTGGTAAAAAACATAGAAAGTTTCAATTCTCTTTCCTTCATTATGATCTCTCACCACGTAGTAACGGCTACATCCATCAATTTCAAAAATCATCAGTCTTCAACTAGGTAGAAGATCACAGGATTCAGAAAACAGGTGTTGCAGTGGCAAATGTAATATGCGTTCTTCAGTCTTAATATGCTTCATCAGGGAGATCTAATCGAAACAGCAAAGTGATTATCACTATTGAAGTAAAAAACAAGTATTTTTGAGTGATATCTAGTTGAATGGTTTACATTTTAGAAGACAACATTGTTGTGTTTTTATCCTGCCTGAATGGGTGAGGTTCCATTACATTAAAATCATCAATACACATGGAGTCATCAGTCGAATTATCAGTGCTGAATAAAATACTTTTAGGAACAAAGTACCCTTTTTTATCGCTGCTTCCATGGTTTATTTGAATTTCCAGGACAATATAAAGAATCAAAATGTAAGTCTGAGCTACCAGCAACAGAAACTCAACCAAGTTGAAACGCCCTTTGTCTGACTCGGGTTCAGAGCGAACTCAATTGTAATTATCCCCTACTGCAACACTATCCATACCGAAAGTAATTAAGAGACGTTTATAATTCTGTCGACACAATGATTTGATCTATGTCGAGATGCAATTAGAAATCAGAACCTGTTGTGTTATAAATTAATAATTTGCAGCAACTCCAAAGGGTGAATGATTACTTTGATCATACTTTCGTCTGGTTCCTTGCTATAATTATGTACGATTTTGCCTAGTTCGTAAACAATAATTATTTCGTGGAGTATAATGACGAAATGAAGGGGTGACTTGTGTGGAAGCGTCTCCTTTATATCTTTCAAGGTTATATTCCAGATTTGTTTTTCATGTGAAGCCACTTATAAGAATCTTTCGCTTGACATTTCAAAGCTATCAACGCTATTGCTCATTCGCAAACTGTAACGAAACGATATTGATACATCCATTGAAGTTTTATAGTATCTTGTGAACGTCACCGTAGTTTCGATAACGTCATGTTGATGCTGGTTCGATCCCTGCTTTAGGACTCCACGGAATGCTTGTATAGCCATTCACTAAGCGAGGCTAGGAATACCACTAAGCCTGTCTCGAAACAGCAATACACCCTCGTCAATCCTTAATTTGTGAGGGTTGGACTTCTACTATGTTATTTTGTTCCCATCGCATTGCTAAATAACAAATTTTCAGTTGAAAAATTAAATTCTTTTGATGAACTTTTGAGGTCTTGTAGTATTATCAGGTATTTTCATGAGTCTACTCTGTAGTGTAATATTACAGTGGATACTTATTTAATTTCAATCAGAATGAGCGTCATTTGTGTGCTTGGGATTCGATAAAGTCGACGGAGGTTATTTATGCCTGGTCCTGATTGGCGAAGGTTTTACCGATTAGAAAGTCGAAAGTGATTGAGAAGATGGTAGTCGGTTAGCGAAACATCTGGGGAGTATGTTGGCTGAGGCAGAACTTTGACGCCAAACAAAGAAGAATTTGTGTCGATCATTCAAATCGTAGGGCGCCTACTTTTTGAGCTTTCTGACTTCTCCAATGTCCAGTTCTTTCACCATCCCACGTTATGTTTGTGATAGGTGTCTCCACTAGGGTCCTCGAATCCTCGTTTTGAATGTTGTATCATCATCAGTGACAACAATTTTAAATTACGGCCCTGTCGTTACTTCAATTGTAAATTGTTTCGACAACTCATTAGCCATTGGCTAATGAGCCCAATACCGGTCTGCAAGTGTGCCCGTTCCAAAATTGAAGGTCAACTCTTTCAGTTGATTAGTCAATTGTATATGCAGGAAATTTTCTGGTGAGATTCCTGCACTGACGCCTGTTGGATATAATTCAACGCCTTTTGTGGTATTAGCTAGGAGAGTAGTTACCTACTCTGTAAGTATATCCGAGACTGGCTTTGAACATTTGAAGTTCATTTCTTCAGATAAGTTGGAAATATTTGTAAAAAATATATATTGACAGATTAATTGAAATTCACCAACAATAGTTGGTCTAACAGAAATATCCATTGAAAGTAGATTAATACAAATGAACGTTTATATAGAGAAACCAATTTCCAAGAAAAGTTCGGAATGAACGTTTCGATGGGAATTGTGTGAACAAACATCCTTAGCCATTTATTTTACGATGGTCATTTGAATAGTGAAATGTATCTTCATTTTTCATTAAATGGATACAATGGCTACTTAGATGACTTGCTACTGAATATCCGCCATGAAATACAATTTTGTCAACAGGACGGTACTCCTCCCCACAATGCAGCAATAGTTAAGGGTACATTCTGGTTTATCCACCCAAGATGCTACTCTTTCTCTAGTCAATCATGTTTTATCCAAATTTGAAAATGGCGAAAAATCGATTAGTATTCTATTTGATTTGTCACGTGCATTTGATACCATCAACCATCAACTTCTCCTCGATAAACCTTATGATACTGGAATTCGAGGCCAAAGTCTAAAATGGATTGAGACTTATCTGACTGGCAGATCACAATCTGTTAAGGTTAGGCTCGAATCTGGAATATATCATTCTGAAAATCGTTACATATTAACAGGTGTTCCCCAAGGTAGTGTCCTGGGTCCTACTCTCTTTCTCTTATTCGTCAACAACATCTCTAATATTAATCAACAACATTGTACTGAACAGTTTGCTGATGATACGTCCTTCTTATTGAGTTCTTCTCCTTGTGAAGGGTTATCTGACCAGACTGATGTTGCAGTTGCTAAATGCTTGATTACTGCGCCTGAAACGGCCTCGTACTAAATAGCAATAAATCTAATACCATTGTTTTCTCGCTTAGAGAAATGGACTGCAGAAATGGAGCTAATACTAAATTTATTGTGCAGAAAAAATCAGTCAAATTCTTAGGGTTGAACATTGACTCCCAATTATCCTGGAATGATCATATTGACTCTATTTCTATAAAATTATCCAAGCATTGTTTCGTCATTTGGAATCTCAGAAATTCTGTCCCTATAAATATTTTATTGAGTTACTACTATGCCTATGTTCACTCAAGTCTAAATTATTGCTCAGTCTGCTACGGTAACAGCAGCAAATTGAATGATCTGTTGATTGCTCAAAAAAGATACTAAGAACCATGTGTTTTGAAAAATATGATGATTCGTGTAAACAGTTATTTACTGAGTTACAAATTTTAACTGTGATATCCATGTATATTTTTAATTGTGTCACTTACATTAAGAATCATTACAATGAGTTTCAGCAAAGGGATACTATCCTCATAATTGCTGGTTATACTCACAGGCAAAATTATAATCTGATAGTTCCTGTACACAAATCAACATCTGTATCAAACGGACCTCATGTTATGTCAATAAAAATATTTAATAAACTTCCAACGTTCATCAAGAATATTTCAAATCCCATCAATTTCAAAAATAGCGTTAAAAATATTTTCCACAAAAATGCCTTCTATTCACTTGATGGATATTTTCAAACTGATCTGGCTGCTTGACATCACCATTGTTTGCTTGCTAATATTCTACTGTTTACACTATGTATTTTTTTTCAATTGTTTTATATAATTATCTCCTACATCTGCTATTAATTTAATTTTTTTAAGTATGTTCCATATTTTATCACTTGATATTTTTCAACTCCAATCTTCACTGTGTATATGACGATTTCCATGCTTGTAAAAAAGTCTCAGGAAAAATAAAGTATTGTATTGTATTCAGATGCAATATTCCCAAAAGAATGGATTGGAAACGATGGACCAGCTCGACCCCCATATCTTACTTCTTTAGATTTTTGTCTGGGGATACATAAAAGATAGAATTTATTCAACACCAAGTGCAGATATCGAACATCTCAAACAGAAAATAAAAGATGCATGTATTAGTATTAGGAATTGTCTGGATCGACAACTTATGTGCATTCAACAAAGAGGTCATCAATTCGAGCATTCAATGTAGATTGCCATGTAGCTTTGATTTTCCGATGATGGTGGTTGTTTCAAATGAAACGCTATAAAAATATCAAATGTGATATACCCTTGGATTGTGAATTTATCGTTTTTCCAATATCTGTAATAAAAAAGACAGGTCCATATTTCAAAAAAAGTTGATGGTGGCCATGTTGACACGAAACGTTTTATCGAATATTTATCATTACATCGTCATAGTACACTTCGAATACAATAACATTTTCCTTTTACATTTTTTTGAAATCCTCCTAAATAACAATTCCATTCGAAAAAAACGAAAAACAGCATTTTTGGTTTTTCCCGTATAACTCAAGAAGGGCAAGAGTCTCCGTAAATTTTCTTCGACCACTGTATTGTTAAAAAGTATTACTGGAGTTTTTTTCCAACACCAATCCGTTATTTTAACACCTCGGCACGTGTTTCGATCACTAAGTGATCATCTTCAAGGGCAAGATCAAACAGTTTGATCTTTCTGTGATATTCATTACTACACTAAAGGTTACAAAAAGTGCATCACAAGTACATTGTATTGTTCTCGATAACAGTTAACTTTATCCCATTTCGCAACTATTACGGCTTAGAATAGAGCTATGTTATCACATAATGAAAGGAACGGCCTGTATACCACGACTCTGTTGATTGAATATTTATTGAGATACGGAACATGATATTGGAACGGACGAAACTTTCGGAACAACGTAATAATTTCGTCTACTCAGCAGCCTAGTATAGTTACTGCAAAGCATGGAATGGTGATGCAAGTACTATTGTATCACTTTTTGTGTACTCTCGAGAATGTAACAAAGTAATGAAAAATAGTATAAAACCCTTTCATGGTATCCCTAATAACTTCAATTACACACTTGGACCTTTAATATTTTCCTCCTGTGGCCAATTCATCGCGAAATCCCAAAAAAGCAACAGGTAACATTACTGATAGATATATAGCTCGATATTGAGGTACTTAATATTTTTACGATCTCACATCGTTTCGGACCATTAAGTCAATGAAATGATGATAAATTTATGGAGCATATCCTCGTAGTTGAACATAAAACACATCAGCTCCCGAGAGCTTACCGAATAGAAACTCTTCCTAATACAAGAGTTTCATAACTTTCCAGAAGTTTCGGTGTATATTAGAATTATGAAGTATATTAGATATGAAGATGAATGTTCACTTATATACTTCTTAATTGGTTCTCTTTCATCCATATAAAATGTATAGATGGATGGTTAGATGGAAAGATTATGCACAGAAACCTCTTTCAAATACAAAAGGAACTGTATTCGATCATAAACATTAGATTGCAAACAATAAGTGTGCACCCCAAAAATCCATAATGGAATTAGAAATCGCATTTTAGTGAGGAAGATCTCTGAGGGTTTTCGTTCTTGAGTGAGAGACAGCAGGTTAACGAAAAACAACAGACAGAAATGAAAGATATGTCATACAAAAAAACTGCCCTACATAGTATATCGAAATGAAGGTTTATTAAAAGAAAAGCTCAAAGTTTACGATTCTATCTAACTGGAAGATACAACTCTGCTTCAACAAATTGGTGGAGAAGTAAATAATCTAAAGGAGGCATTAAGCAACATTGATGTCTTGTCAACAACACAACACCTTTGCGAATGTAGTACTTGGTGTGCACTATTGATATACTGTGTAACTAGTTTTTTTTCTATACAGGGCGTTGTTCCAACGAAAATTCGACACCCCTCTCTTTAAGTCAGAAATGGGAGTGAATTCGAAAATTTCAAAAAAACTTCAATTTCTGTCTCAAGGGGGACTAATTCTGATATGGAAATCATACCCGAACTTCATTCACCCCCTCCAGTCAGCAACTACCCCCCTATTTTTTTCTATGGCATGGGGGTCGAGTGATACATTATTTGAATGGTCTTTCATTCCTCTATGACTTCTTATATTTGATATATGATGGAATCGGCCGATACTTGATGAAAATCCATAACTAACGTATTCCAAAACGCTTTATTGTGAGATTTTCACTATATTGTTTTACAAAAACGCAACACGTGTTTCGCCATACAATGGCTTCATCTGGCGTGTCTTTGAAAGACACGCCAAGTGTTTTTGGAATACGTTACTTCTGATATTTTTTTCGAAATTGGTTCGTTCGTTATTGCGAAATCAAATGTTGAGCGTTTCATTTGAGAAAAAACAGAAAATTCGATGTCGTTCATTTGAATGAGATCGGAGGTCTTCTAGATTTGTAGGCTTAGTAGAGGACACTTTCGACTTCAGGTGTCTCCACAGAGAGAAGTCCATCGGTGTGAGATCAGGTGATCTAGCTGGCCATTCCACTGGACCCCTTCTGCCGGCCCAAAGAAAACTTTCGTTCATAAACTGTCTCACCCGAACATAAAAATGTGGGAGCGCACCATCTTGCTGGAATGTTATTTCATTTTCTACTGAATTGTCATCATTTTCTAAAATTTGTGTAATCATGGGATCTACACAGTGTCGTAATATACACACATCGGAAAAGTCTAGGGATATTTTTATACCATACTGAATATCATAAAAATAAATGCATGAGGTCGTTTAATTTCGATTAAATTGGTACACTCGACCACCCTGTAGATTTCCATGGGTTGAACAAAGCCTGCAAAAACGGTAACTGATCTTTTATCAAGTTTTTCACAAACTGTAGATTTTCGGCTAAAATGAATAATCTGAAAGTGTCGAGTTTGTACATTCTATGCAGTTCTTGCTCAGCAATTAAACTGGAAATATTGTGGAAATATTGTGTGGAAGTGATGGAACGCCATCACTTACCATTGGCTGAGATGAATAGAGCTGTAGGGCTTCTTCAAGGTGGCATGAGACAAAATGATGTAGCTCTTCGTTTGGGGGTCTCCCAAAGTGTAATCAGTCGATTGTGGCGGCGTTTCCGTGAAACTGGCAGTCCAGCCGAACAACATCTAGGGCGAGGACGCGCTACAACTGCAGTTCAAGACCGATTTTTGGTCTTAACCGCAAGAAGACAACCGACAATCACAGCACCTGAGTTGGTTAACGTGTTGCAGCAGAAGCACCAGGTCTGCTGTAACTCGTTATACTATCAGAAATCGACTGCATGAAGCAGATCTCCACTTAGATGTCCACCTTTGTCGAGAGGCAATCGCGGTAGAAGATTAGACTGGTGTCAAGAACATCAAAACTGGGATGCAAATGATTGGGCCACAGTTTTGTTTACAAACGAATCCAGATTTGGATTTCATCCAGATTCTCGTCGAGTAAGACTGTGGAGACGACCTGGAAATAATGAACGTTTGAGACACGTCCAGGAAGTCCACACGTACAGAGGTGGTACAGTAATGCTATGGGGCGGAATCATGATCGGCGGCAGAACCGATCTCGTTTTTCCAAATCGCTCCCTCACAGCTCGACAGTACCTCGACACCATTCTTCTACCTATCGTCCGTCCGTTTGCTGGTGCTGTTGGTGAAAACTTCCACCTAATGCATGATAATGCTCGTCCGCATGTCGCGCGTCTAGTGACTGACTGGCTCACCAACGAAGGAGTTGATTGTATTGCCATGGCCAGCACAATCACCGGACCTGAATCCCATCGTGCTTGTGTGGGACATGCTTCAACGAAGAATTACTCCGCATATGGGAAACATTCACACAAAGTTTCAATTGAGAGAGCTTTTAATCGCTGAATGGGCAAATGTACCTCAACAAGACATTGACAATCTCATTTTGTCGATGCACGATAGATGTAGGGCCGTAATGAACCAGCGTGGAGGCCATACTTTGTACTGATTCCAATTTTTTTTGTATTATGATTTTTTTTCGGGGTGCCAAAGAAGAGCCATATTTTTTTTTAGTTTTGCTTATATGCGCACTCAGTATTTTTGACCATTCAATGATTTTTGTTGTAAGTTACATTCGTTCAATAATCACCCGTCTTTTTTTTTCCCTAAAACGATCTAAAAAAAATTATTGCCATTTTTAAAAATATCCCTAGACTTTTCCGATGTGTGTATTTAAGTATGTGTCTCCATTGGGATTACCTTCAATGAAGAATGGTCCAACAATATGATTACCAAGAATGCCGGTCTAGACATTAAATTTTTGTGGAGTTTGTGAATGTGCTTCCATCACCAATTGAGGATTCACATCGCTTTAGTAACGACAATTATGTCGTTCAACATGAAAGAACTTTCGTCTGAAAAACATGTATTGTATAATAGGTTTGGGTTATTGGTCAATTTCTAACTCAACACTTCACAAAACTGAAGTCGACGATCAGGATCATCTCTGTTTATTTCCTGAACTAGCCTTATTATGAAATGATAGAATTTGTAGGCTTTGAAAATCCGAAAAACACCAGTATCTGATACACCAGACGCTCTAGCTACTCAACTGAGAGATTGTCGATTATTCATTTGTACATGTCCTAAAACTTCAACTTCAACTCAGTCATTTCTGACAGGACGGGATAATTCATGTTTTGTGTTGTGACCAGAAACTGAAGTTCGAAACTTATCCATTAACTGTTTAACGTATTGATGGCTCACGTTGTGGTCTGGACGATTCGTATTACAAATTCTTGCAACAGCTTTCGCACATTAATTATTTCTTTAATAGGTTGCAAAAATTTCTATTCTTTCTTCAGTAGAATAAACCATGTTGGAAGACAGTGAACCAGGATGACTGAATAATAATTCGTGAAGAAGTGACAGTGGCTAACTCTCTACTTTTTGTTCTGCGACAACTCGCAGAACAAAACTACCAGTGCAGGAAAAAATAACAGTGTCGTCCATTTCAAAACGTTTACTACTAATTAAATAAATTTTACAAATCTAGGTGACCTGCGACAGAGAATTGTTCGGGAATGCCGATTTCTGACTCCGGACGTCTTCAATAATGTAAAGAACTCTTTCGAAAGTAGACTGTATTATTGCATGGTACTAGATGGAGGTCATTCTGAACACTTTTTTCGTTGATTGTGTTGCCGTTGATATTACTTTTGTTGACTTCGTCAATAAAATAACCGACAGCGAATTTTCTGTTTTTTCTCAAATAAAACATTCAACATTTATTTTTTCTCAATAACGAATGAACCAATTTCGATAAAAAGTACACAAATAATAGAGGCTTATGATGCACTGTTTGGAACCTTTGGTGTAGTAATGAATATTACTGGAGTTTTTCCAAACACCAAATCGTTATTTTTAAACCTCGATACGTGTTTCGATCACCAAATGATCATCTTCAAAGAGGAAGATTAAAACTAGAAACTAATGAGAGCTAACCCTTCTTATGCCATATAGGTCTCCCATACAGGTAAACCATCCAGGCGTACCACCCATTCAGGTATACCAACCTAAATTGATTTTACAATTTTGCCTTATCTATTATTTTACAATATATGTTTATATAAAACAATTTTCAGCTATATAATAATCAATTTCACAATATTGTCTATACAAATTTATTTTTGCAATGTGTCCCTATGTAGTAATCAGTATAACCAACAACATTATTTTATTTTAACAAGCCATATAGTATACTCTTTGGTATAGGTCCGTCATCGTTATTCATAATATTATTGTGTTTACTTATTTCTACACTCTCGTAGGCATCTAGTTGCCTGTTGTTGCTAACTTGTCTAACTAATCTTGATGAACTGAAGTCTATAGAATGGTTTTGTTGCAAAATATGATGGGCGACTGCTGATTTTTCAGGTCTTCCATATTTCAAGTGTGCTATGTGTTCCTTTCGACTGCTTCGAATTCTCCTGCACACTCTCACAGATAATGGCAGTATTTTCAGCAGATCTTGTGTTTCTTTGACGTACGGGTATTGATTGATCGTCTACTGTACCAGAGGTTTCAAATTCATCCACCACATTGCGAATAGTCCTCTCAATAGGACGATTATGGCGACCATAGAATGGACTCGGTACGTTGCCTGAACAGAACAATCATTTTGATACAACAATTTAATAATTTGCACGTGTTGTTGAATGCTATATCCGTTCATGATGATTTGCCGAAACAGACTGAATGAATTACAACTAATTTGATAGATGTAGCTTCAACAAGTTGGTCGTTATCAATTGTCAAAGTACGGGAATCCCTAAACGGAAGACCCTACATGAATGACACTCGTCATAACAGCACTAAAATATCTCACTCAAATCTCCTCAAAGACTATTTTTGACAGATATTCATACTATATTTGTCGCAGACGACGAGTTTTGCAACGTGACTTGGGCCTACACCCGAAGAAAATCCAACAGACTCAGAAATTGAAGTGAATGGCCATAGATAACGACGTGTGTTCGGTGAATGAGCTCTGGAGCAGTTGGCAACTGACCCTAATTTTCTTTAAAAAAAGTCATCTTCAGCGAGGCCCATTTCTGGATGAATGAGTACGTAAACAAACAAAGCATCCCGAAAAAGTCTCTGTTTGGTGTAGATTTTGGGCTGACGGCGTCATCGGTCCATATTTATTCGAGAACGATTTTGGACATGCTATCACTGTCAACGGCAAGCACTGTAGGTCGATGATGACCAACTTCTTATGGCCTGAATTAGATGATCTGGACTCCAACGACATGTGGTTTCAATAGAACGACGCTACGTGCCACAAAGCTCATGCCAAATTGAATATTCTACAGGAGCGATTTGAAGGCAGGGTCATCTTACGTGGAGGTGATGTGAACTGGCCACCGAGATCGTACGATTTGACCCCGTTAGACTTTTTTTCTAGGGTTTTCCTAAGTCGCAGGTATGTGAAACTGAGCCACAAACCATGCCATCGGACAAGTTCAGCCTGAGTTATGCTCCATAGTCATAGAAATGGACATTTTGGATATGTTTCACCCAGAGAAGTCATGACGGACATTGGAACGATGTTGTATTCCACACAAAATGGCATCATAATGGCAAAAAATGAGGTTAGGTATTGAAAATGGGTTAATTTCGGTCCCGTCAAAACAACCTCTATGAATATCAACAATTCGCAATAACTTCCAATATTCCACGTTGGTGTCGAGGCTAAGGACAACGTCCACTACGCCGACGGCTCGCGTTCAAATCTCATACCGATAAACTTTTTTCAATTAGGACCACTTGACTGGTACGTGACAAGGGAGTCCGTGACGCGCTTTGAATCTCACTGATACCCATTCCGTCCTGCATCCTTTACGTCACACGTTCCTCTCTTCCTCTCTTTCGATAATATCTCACATATACTTTGTTTCATTTCAATTTAAAAATAGAAGACGCCTAATGAACGCTTCCATTTTTGTATGTTAAATTTCGCTCGATCTTTTGCATTACCGTAAACGGAAAGTTGATGGGGATGATATGAAAAATACATGAACAGCAAAAAAGGCGGATACCTTTTCGCTATTAGACAAGTGGAAAAAATAATCGGGAATGAAAAGGACGATATCAGAAAATGTCAACTAGTGTAAAGGATATGAAACTAAATCCGATCTACGTTTGATTGAATCTGGTTTGCCCCAAGGCTCTGTTTCGCGATCATTTTCGTTCATTTTTCGTATCTATGATATCTTTCACCACCAAATTATGATTTATGGTGACGATGCAACACTGAAAAATTGAAGCTTGACTTTGGTAAGTCTGAAATATATTGAAAAGGAGATAGAGAATATGACAAATCACTGGTCTTTCAAAAAAGTATGAGATAGAGTTTGACAATATTCCTATTAAAATTGGCATGAGTTCAACAAAGTTTTTGGAATCAGTGTAATGGTTTCATAGCAAATGCCATTCTATCAATTCACGTATTTTGTAATCAGCTAACCAAATTGAATAATTTAAAAAAAATAAGCTTAAAACAATAACAAACGAAGAATTCTAGTATTATTGTGAAAAAAGCGACGGGCGCTTGATATACAAAAATATAGCACAAAGCGCCCACGCTTCTTTCACAATAATACTAAAGTTTTTTGTTCGCTATTGTTTCAAGCTCATAAAAAAAATATTTTTAACTTTTCAGTTCGATGTTCGTTAAAAGCGTGTTTTTCAGTTTTTCAAACTGAATTTTTAATTTTTTAGTTTCGTATGCTATAAAAGCGTTTTTTTAGTCTTTTTAAAACTATATTTATTTTATCTAAACTTTGGGATCAATCAGCTGTTAATTTGTTTGAAGGTGGTTGACAATGTTTCGTGGTATTTCATCAGTTCGGACTTCCATTGTCTTATATAGAATAAATTGATTTGAAATCCCTGAAAAATAATAAAAAAGATCAACTGAAAATGATTTTATTAAACAATATATTTATTTTATATTTATTTTTTTTGAACTTTGGGATCAATCAGCTGTATATTTGTTTGAAGGTGGTTGACAATGTTTCGTGGTGTATTTCATCAGTTCGGACTTCCATTGTCTAATATAGAATAGATTGATCTGAAACCCCTGAAAAACAATAAAAAAAATTAACTGAAAATAATTTCATTAAACAAAAAACTGAAATTAAAAAGAAATAACATACAAGAAACACTCAAAGACTATGGTGTATACTAACAATCGAAACGTCACGTCGTGACGGAACTTGGTTTGGAATCTTTTCATTTTCATTTTTTATTTTCTGTTAATAATATTTTTTAATTTTTTAATTTTCAGCTTTTATTAATATTTTTATTTTTTATTTTCTTTGGTTGTTGCTTGTATGTTATTTCTTTGTAATTTCAGTGTTTTGTTTAATAAAATTGTTATTATCAGTTAATCTTTTTTTTTTAATGTTTTTCGGGGATTTCAAATCAATTTATATTATATTAGACAATGGAGGTCCAAAACTGATGAAATACAGCCGTTCAGGGCCGTTGCCATGGGGGGAAGGGGGGGATCCCCCCTGCTTTTTCGACCTGGGAAAAAGTTTGGAAAAGTTGGGAAATTTTGGGCCGTGAAGATAAAGATAATAGTTAAAAAATGAATGAAGATTGAAAAAATAAAAATAGGAAGGAAGAGGTAATAAGAAAAGGGAAAGAACCAGGAGAAGGTTGGGATTTCCCAACATGCATAACTTGGAGATCCCATACTTTGAAGTTCTGAGTTGTTTGAAAACTTCAAAAAAGTTCAGTTTCTCCCGAGTAAGAGAACAGTCCTGAACAGTCCACAAATTTTGAATTGACAATTTTACAAAATTCCCAACTTTTCGCTGTTTTCTCGACTTGAAAAAGTTGGGAAATTTCGGGCCGTGAAGATAGAAAAAATAATAGTAGAAAACAATAAGCACAATATTATGTAAGTGCTGTTTCCTTTCATTTGTATTGAATATTGCTTTACATGGTGGATATGGTGGAAGACCAAGGACCTTGGTCCAAAGTAGAATACTTCCCATTATTATTTTTATAATTACCAAAATTTATTTTTGTTTGTGCATAACCTAACGGGCATAAGCATTCAGCCAATCTTTGGATAGCCAAGAAAATTAATATATTATAGTAGTAACTCGGCTTTAATTTTTTCGAAAGTTGGGAAATTTTGCTGGTGGGGTTGAGAAAATTTGGATTCCCTCCCCCCGGTATTTCTTTTCGCTACGGCCCTGCAGCCGTATATTGTTTGGAAAAATGACCATTGATATTTTCCGATTCCGGAGAGGGAGCCCAATAATATCGATATATCAAGGAGGTTTCTTACAGCGCCATCTACCCACGAATAGATCAAGCAATAATGTCGATATATCAAGGGGGTTACGTACAGCGCCATCTGCCCGCGAATAGATCGAGCAATAATGTCGCAATTTCTGTCAAATACAGATACCGAGCTTGAAATTGACTCTATGTACAACAGAAATTGAAGTTCTCATTACATTCGAGAATTCAGAATGACGTACTATAATTTCGTGGAGATTGAAATGGAAAATTTCATTCCACCATAAAGAATCAACGCAGAAAATCAGTTACTGTTGGACCGCATTTCCTATCAAATTTCTGCATAACAGTATAAAAAGAAACCCAGCCTCCTTCATTTTGGTCAAATTTCAACCATACCTAATGCATAACTAACTGCATGTGGTAAATTGCATAAAGTCATTAGATAAATTAAAATGTACCTTCAGCAAATTCGCGATGCACTGAATATTTTACCTCTTTCACATTTTCTGGTTGGTTACTAGCAGAGCACATGCTTTCATAGAACACTTTCCAGCGAGTCATAATTTAAATACTGGAAAATTTCTAATGGTATATGAGCTCTGAAAGTTTCATTTTCAGATGTAGAGATACTCTAACGTTGAGAGCATCGTAATGTCAGTGAACACTAAGAAAATGTTGGATTATAAAAATTGGTTGGTTGAGTTTACCCTATGTCTGAATTAGTGTTTGTTTGAAGGTAGTTGACAATGTTTAATGGTGCATTTCATCAGTTCGGACTTCCATTGTCTAATATGATATAAATTGTTTTAAAATTCCTGGAAGAATCTGTAAAACAAATTGAGAAGATTGGCTGAAAGAACAATTTTGTTAAGCAAAAAACTGAAATTACTATGAAAAGCAACAACCAAAAAAACAAAAAAAAAAGAACTATCAACACGAGCTGACAAATTAAAAAATTATCAAAAAGAAATGGAAATTTGAAACATAGAATTGAAAGATTCCAAATAAATTTACTTCACGACGTTTCGATTGTTAGTATCCACAATCGTCTTCAGGTGATAACTGGACTTATTCCTTCGAGATCTGACTATTTATAGGTCATTCGACTGCATTCACCTATCCCCTCTTCCCTCTCTCCGCTTCATTGGTTTTAGCGGGAGCTGACCGTTTGGCGGTAGTTGGTCGTGTTTCGCTTGAATAAGGTTTCCATATGTTACGTATCTCTACGCAAGCTTGGGTAAATGCGTTGTTGGACAACATATATTCGGCTTTTTTGAATTTTCTTCTGAAGCAGTGTTCCTCCTTGTGGATGATTTCAGCTTGAGCCCACTTGATGTTATGTTGATGAGTCCAAACATGCTATGCTATTCCGGATTTGCTGGTTTCGATGTATGTATTTTTTGTACTCAGCAATGCGAACTCTGCGAACCCTGCGCACTCGCAGGGTATCCGGTAAATGCAATTATTGGAATCGCAGTCCGCGTTTGGTGGCCTGGTTTTCATGAGACTGCTACGAATAGTGTTCCCAGATCTGAAGCAAGTTCTGATGTTATACTTAGACTCAATCCTTCTCATTCTTCCGACAATCCTCTGATGTAGGGAAGTACAAGTACTGTTTGTCGCGGCTTCTCTTCCTTGTGGAGCTCTTACTGTCTTCTAGCCAAAGTCTGTTTCACTATCACTTTGGAGTAACCATTCCATTGAATGTCATTTTTGATGATGCTTAGTTCCTTTTCGAGACCTTCCTTTGTATTGCAGAGCCCTAGTTGAGTCTTGATGATTCCTCTCTTGGTCGATTGATGGTGGTTGTATTCCTGGTTCAGATACTGTCCCATGTGAGAGGGTTTCCTATATAGAGATGTTTCCCATTTAGTGTCGGTCCTTTTCACCAATAGGTCTGAGAATGGCAATTCGTAGTGGACTTTCTTCTCCATTGTGAAAGTGATGGAAGGACTTACGTTGTTGATGTGCTTCAGGAAAGTGTCTAGTTCTGCATTTCCATGGTTGCTTCTTGTGGGCTTGTTCAATGGCTGAAGTTTCAAACCACTTCATATATATTGGGTATACCCGACGAAAGTGGCGATCCTATTGGCAGTCCCTCATCTTGCGTAAAGAATTCGTACTTCAGTTGGGAGTAGCAGTTTCGTACACAGCATCCTAGTAATTCCATGATTACTTGTATTGGTGAGTTTGTTCTATCTTTCAGGTCCCCATCTTCAGATAGCTTCTTCTGTATGATTTGAAGTGCTTCTTCGACAGGAACGTTGGTGAAGAGGCTTTTCACGTCGAAACTGATCAGTTGATCTTACTCTTTGACTTCGATTTCTTCTAGTACTAGTTCTAGTAGTTCAACTGAATTAGTGCTTGTCATGTTAGTCTTCAGAAAGTGGCATTCTGGGGTTCTTCGATTGACGATTCAAGTTGAATTTGTTCGATTGATGACCTATTCATATTGTAGAAATTAATATTGAATATAGAATAAAGAGAACAACTTTTGTTCAATTTCTACTAAAGAGTCGGATATCGAGAGTGGAACATGGAGTGTGAAAGTTGGAAAGTGGAAAAGAATAGTAGATAGTGGAAAGTGGAGAATGAAGACTGGAGTGTGAAGAGTGGAGAGTGAATAGTGAAGGGTGATGGGTG
Source organism: Leptinotarsa decemlineata (assembly GCF_025532065.1). Taxonomy (NCBI): domain Eukaryota; kingdom Metazoa; phylum Arthropoda; class Insecta; order Coleoptera; family Chrysomelidae; genus Leptinotarsa; species Leptinotarsa decemlineata. Next base: position 1,184,360 of record NW_027412569.1, read on the forward strand.
GAGATAGAGAGTTGACAGTGGAGAGTGGATAGTGAAGAGTGAGGTGTAGAGAATGAAGAGTGAAGAGAAGAGAGTGAAGGGTGGAGAGTAGAGAAAATAGTGGAGAGAAGAAAGTGAAGAGTGGAGGATGGGCAGTGTAGTGTGAAGAGTAGATAGTGAATAATGTAGAGAAAAAAATGAATAGTGCAGAGTGGACAGTGGAAGGTGGAAAGTGAACAATGAAGAATGAAGAGCAAAGCGAAGAATTGTTATTACTCAATACCAGACGTTCAATTTCATTTTTCACACAAAATTTCATGCAAATAACTCGATCTATTTTCTCAACAGCAGAAAATCGCCGAACACGCAGAACACTTCTAACTTTCATACCTCTCATCAAAAAATTGAACATGCTGAACAGCTGAAACTGTATACATATGTTCAAGACAAGTGTACCACTATCGAAGAATGAAAAGAACGAGAATCGAAAGTACGTATCTCATATATCTCAAATCTGAACATTCATCTTATTTTCTGAATAGTCAACGTACTCGTATATGTGTGTGTGTGTGTGTGTGTGTGTGTGTGGGTATGTATATACACAAAAACAAAAATCTTCAAATTTTCAATTTGTGTTACTCAAATGTTTCTGCATTGTTTGCTTACTCTCAACTTCCAATGGTCATTTCATAGTCATAACTCTATATCTATTCAAACTTATTTTATCTTATGAGACACTTATTTTGCTATGAGCTCCGGAAGAAAGAAATAGAAGTTATTGTGAAAATCGATACACAGGCATCCACTCTCTCAAACCAGTTCATAGCGCCAAAGTTGCAAAGTTATGAGAGTTTCAAGTTCATGTTTAGACGAAGATCGAATTGAAGAATGATAGGAAATAGACACAAACAAAATTCACTCTTTAAACTAAACTCATCGAGCCTGAGAAACTACTGTGTTGAAATAGATAATAGTGCTCCTCTATTGACTGGTGCCAAAAATGATATTCTACCATGAAACTGAATTGGTGAACTCTTTTATATCTCAGTCTTCAATATTTATGGTTGTCATTGAAGCATTTCGGAAAGATTATAGTATTACTTTGAAAATTAACAATCCAAATCATAAATTCACATGAATCGGTATGAGTGGATATCAAAAACTATTTGTTAATGACAATCGGTTTGTTAATGATATTTGACATTTTATACAGTATGCAAAATTTTCACTATTTGCAGATGATTTGAAATTATATTTATCAGTTAGTAAGATTCTTCAGAACGACATAAATATTATATATGATTGGTCCTTAACAACTTGTACGCCATCACTTTTTCCATATCAAAAAATATCCTTCATTATGACTATATTATTGATGGAGAAGTATTTGACAGAGTCGTCAGGACTGGTGAATTATACTGATCAGACGGAAAATTCATTTTTAAATAATAATATCTATCAATAACACCAACAAAACGAAAAACAGAAAATGACAGTGTAACCTAGTGGCGAAACATCTCAAGTGGTGTCTGGCGTTCTGAATATTCATCTGTTTTTCGGCAATAAACTTTCGTTTCGAGAGAAGAGAGCATTTCAGTGATATGCGATGATAAAATGATAAATGAAAATCAAAATAAAAAATCATAAAAAACCCGAGCAGATGGATATTTTGGACGAATGCTCGATAATAGAGTTATGGAAAGTTAATTTCCTGAGAAGACCTTAGGATCACTTTTGATCAACAACTAAATTTCAAAAGACACTTCAATAATGTTTCTGCAAAGGGGAGTAGAATGTTAGGATTCATAATGAGAAACGGTAAAGAGTTTTCATGTAACTTTGTATTGTTCTTTAGTTAGATCAGCACTGGAATATGTCTCAGTTGCATGGTTTCCATACTACAAATGTGACATTGAAAACATTGAAAATGTCGAAATGCGATTTCTAAAGTAAATATTCTTCAAACTGAAGACATATTCCAACTTATCATTCGTCAAAATACTTCAAATGATCTTAACTTAACTGAACTTATCACACGGCGCTTTCATCATGATATGACATTCATTCAAAAATTCTGTTAGGTGAAGTCCACTGTCCTTATCTTTCAGAAATGTCTTATAATTTGTGTAATATGTAACTTCTTAGAATATCAGTTCACTGATATAAATGTAATGTATATTGTTTCTAATGGTGAATGAAAACATTGAAAAAACGGATCATAAATTTATTGACCATTTCAAATCCAACCGAATTCATAGCATAGATTCTGGTAAAAATGCCGCACCAAATCCTCTTCGTTCAATAAGTTAAACAAATATTCACGGAATAAAATGGCAATTTGTATGAGTTATGAGGGGTTTCCCCTTTGCGACAGGATAGATTTGTTCACGTTACGAAACGACGAAATCTGCATGGAATTTGCGTTTGCACGTTCCTCAGTAACGGGGTTTTTTATTTGAAGTTACAGATGAATAAATTATGAAATATTGCTATCGAAAAGTCTCATTTATATGAGGGCGGGGAATGACAAGTTGAGAAATGACTTACTTGCATTACCCTTTCAGGAAATGAATGTCTGTGTGCTGCTACGAGTGTAATATAACCGTTATATATATATATATATATATATATATATATATATATATATATATATATATATATATATATATGGTAATAGGAGGTTTTTAAGGTGTCGAATTCGAACCTGATGTTCTTCTTGCTCTTACTCGTAGGGGGCGCCACCTACACGTCTTTTTCTTTTTTCAAGTAAAAGTAATTGCTGAAGCTGTCAATTCTACTCAGTCCACAGTTTGGAGAATTATCCACGATCAACAGTTTTATCCATACTATATTCAAAGGGTACAAGCTCTTTTGCCACGAGACTTTCCCCAACGCATTACTATGTTTCAATGGTTTTTGAGAAAATTGGCTGGAAATTCTCAATATTTAAGATATTATGTACTCTTCACGGACGAGGCAAACTTTTTCCGAAATGCTATCACAAACTTTCATAACAAACATGTTTGGACTCTCGAAAATCCGCACGCAGTTAGTGAAAGGCATTATCAGTATCAATTTTCTGTAAATGTATGGGCGGCAATAATTGATAATTACTTGATAGGTCCTCTCTTTTTTCCGCTCCGACTGAATGGCGCAACTTACAGACACTTTTTAGAAAATGAATTGCTGGGACTACTTCAGAATGTACCATTAGAAATTCGTATCCGCATGTGGTTTATGCATGATGGAACTCCGGCCCATTTTAGCGTTGTAGCTAGGGAATTCCTTAACACAGTCTATCCAAATCGATGGATCGGTAGGGGTGTAGAAGAACCTAACCAGGCGTGAGCACCAAGGTTTCCGGATCTAAACCCGACAGATTTTTATTTTTGGGGACATTTGAAGTCACTAGTTCATAAGACTCCAGTAGTGAACCAGGAACATCTAAGGAACCGAATAGTAGACGCCTGTGAAATGATAAGAAGCCCACCAATGATTTTTGAGCGGGTACGAGATTCAATGACCAGACGACTGACTGCCTGTATCTTCGCTGAAGGTGGACACTTCCAACAATTTATTTGAATACAATTTAGTTTCGTTTATTTTAGTTTATTCTACATATTCAAAATTTCCTGAAATAAAATGTTGACATTTCTTGCAAATTTTATTGAAACAAATACTGATTATGCACCCTTGATACAAAAATAACTATTTCGCTTAAGGATGTCATAAAGGAACGTACCCAACAGTAATGACCTCTTCAAACGAGTAAAACGTCAAATTCATTTCCAAAGCATTCTTGTGAAAAAAGCAAAATATTCGTAATAACTTCAACATGCATCGATTATCAAATAATCGATTTGAAGTTTTCAAGTCCAAATATTCAGAAAACGGTTGCTTATAGCGACTAGCTTATAGCAAGCTTATTTACGTAGATATGATAGAGGAATCGATTTTTTTACTGAAAAATGTGCTAGAAGTACGCCCAAAAAAGTTATGAATCTTTAAGAAAGAAAAAGACGTGTAGGTGCGCCCCCTACGAGTAAGAGCACTAAGAACATCAGGTTCGAATTCGACACCTCAGAAACCTCCTATAACCAAGTTTCGTTCAATTGAGTTCAGTATTTCAAAAGTTATTTGAAAAAACGAAAATAAAAATAAAACTTCAACATCCTGTATCTTGGAAACGAAGCGTTTCCGAACATTTATTCATTTGGACAATTCATATATTCAAAGTACTTTTGAATATATATATATATATATATATATATATATATATATATATATATATATATATATATATATATATATATATATATATATATAAAATCTAGAAAGGTTAATGCAGTCAAGCTGCTGGAAAATAATTCCATGAAAATCAAAAAATAAATAGATAAGTACTCTTTGATCATTCCCATATTGATTTCAATTTAAGAGCCACCGGTATACAGCTGTTTCAGCCTATTGGGCATCGTCAGTACCGGGCAGGCGGTCCTCGATTGAAGACAAAATGAGAAAAAACCAAGAAAGTACTTGATAAAAATAGCTGCGTAAACGCAAGCGAAACATAAGTGGAACCACCTATTGGTGTGACACCCAAGTCAACTTGCCAAGTTTTTATGTCAGTGTTGGTGTTTTGACCAATCAACCGACAACTGCGGTAGCAGAAATTTGGGAAGCTAACCTGAAATGCCATCGGAAAACGAATCCACATGTTTCTAGAAATGATATGAAATCTAGAAAGGTTAATGCAGTCAAGCTGCTGGAAAATAATTCCATGAAAATCAAAAAATAAATAGAAAGTACTCTTTGATCATTCCCATATTGATTTCAATTTAAGAGCCACCGTATACAGCTGTTTCAGCCTATTGGGCATCGTCAGTACCGGGCAGGCGGTCCTCGATTGAAGACAAAATGAGAAAAAACCAAGAAAGTACTTGATAAAAATAGCTGCGTAAACGCAAGCGAAACATAAGTGGAACCACCTATTGGTGTGACACCCAAGTCAACTTGCCAAGTTTTTATGTCAGTGTTGGTGTTTTGACCAATCAACCGACAACTGCGGTAGCAGAAATTTGGGAAGCTAACCTGAAATGCCATCGGAAAACGAATCCACATGTTTCTAGAAATGATATGAAATCTAGAAAGGTTAATGCAGTCAAGCTGCTGGAAAATAATTCCATGAAAATCAAAAAATAAATAGATAAGTACTCTTTGATCATTCCCATATTGATTTCAATTTAAGAGCCACCGTATACAGCTGTTTCAGCCTATTGGGCATCGTCAGTACCGGGCAGGCGGTCCTCGATTGAAGACAAAATGAGAAAAAACCAAGAAAGTACTTGATAAAAATAGCTGCGTAAACGCAAGCGAAACATAAGTGGAACCACCTATTGGTGTGACACCCAGTCAACTTGCCAAGTTTTTATGTCAGTGTTGGTGTTTTGACCAATCAACCGACAACTGCGGTAGCAGAAATTTGGGAAGCTAACCTGAAATGCCATCGGAAAACGAATCCACATGTTTCTAGAAATGATATGAAATCTAGAAAGGTTAATGCAGTCAAGCTGCTGGAAAATAATTCCATGAAAATCAAAAAATAAATAGATAAGTACTCTTTGATCATTCCCATATTGATTTCAATTTAAGAGCCACCGGTATACAGCTGTTTCAGCCTATTGGGCATCGTCAGTACCGGGCAGGCGGTCCTCGATTGAAGACAAAATGAGAAAAAACCAAGAAAGTACTTGATAAAAATAGCTGCGTAAACGCAAGCGAAACATAAGTGGAACCACCTATTGGTGTGACACCCAAGTCAACTTGCCAAGTTTTTATGTCAGTGTTGGTGTTTTGACCAATCAACCGACAACTGCGGTAGCAGAAATTTGGGAAGCTAACCTGAAATGCCATCGGAAAACGAATCCACATGTTTCTAGAAATGATATGAAATCTAGAAAGGTTAATGCAGTCAAGCTGCTGGAAAATAATTCCATGAAAATCAAAAAATAAATAGATAAGTACTCTTTGATCATTCCCATATTGATTTCAATTTAAGAGCCACCGGTATACAGCTGTTTCAGCCTATTGGGCATCGTCAGTACCGGGCAGGCGGTCCTCGATTGAAGACAAAATGAGAAAAAACCAAGAAAGTACTTGATAAAAATAGCTGCGTAAACGCAAGCGAAACATAAGTGGAACCACCTATTGGTGTGATACCCAAGTCAACTGCTACCGCAGTTGTCGGTTGATTGGTCGAAACACCAACACTGACATAAAAAACTTGGCAAGTTGACTTGGGTGTCACACCAATAGGTGGTTCCACTTATGTTTCGCTTGCGTTTACGCAGCTATTTTTATCAAGTACTTTCTTGGTTTTTCTCATTTTGTCTTCAATCGAGGGCCGCCTGCCCGGTACTGACGATGCCCAATAGGCTGAAACAGCTGTATACCGGTGGCTCTTAAATTGAAATCAATATGGGAATGATCAAAGAGTACTTATCTATTTATTTTTTGATTTTCATGGAATTATTTTCCAGCAGCTTGACTGCATTAACCTTTCTAGATTTCATATCATTTCTAGAAACATGTGGATTCGTTTTCCGATGGCATTTCAGGTTAGCTTCCCAAATTTCTGCTACCGCAGTTGTCGGTTGATTGGTCAAAACACCAACACTGACATAAAAACTTGGCAAGTTGACTTGGGTGTCACACCAATAGGTGGTTCCACTTATGTTTCGCTTGCGTTTACGCAGCTATTTTTATCAAGTACTTTCTTGGTTTTTTCTCATTTTGTCTTCAATCGAGGACCGCCTGCCCGGTACTGACGATGCCCAATAGGCTGAAACAGCTGTATACCGGTGGCTCTTAAATTGAAATCAATATGGGAATGATCAAAGAGTACTTATCTATTTATTTTTTGATTTTCATGGAATTATTTTCCAGCAGCTTGACTGCATTAACCTTTCTAGATTTCATATCATTTCTAGAAACATGTGGATTCGTTTTCCGATGGCATTTCAGGTTAGCTTCCCAAATTTCTGCTACCGCAGTTGTCGGTTGATTGGTCAAAACACCAACACTGACATAAAAACTTGGCAAGTTGACTTGGGTGTCACACCAATAGGTGGTTCCACTTATGTTTCGCTTGCGTTTACGCAGCTATTTTTATCAAGTACTTTCTTGGTTTTTTCTCATTTTGTCTTCAATCGAGGACCGCCTGCCCGGTACTGACGATGCCCAATAGGCTGAAACAGCTGTATACCGGTGGCTCTTAAATTGAAATCAATATGGGAATGATCAAAGAGTACTTATCTATTTATTTATATATATATATATATATATATATATATATATATATATATATATATATATATATATATATATAGTTTTGTCTATTATTATCATTGAATATACCGATCGTTTTCAGTGTAATAAATGTTCGTTTCTGATTCATTTATTTTCTGATATCAATTTGGCAGGGGCTGTCACCAGATAGATGCAGATTTCTGTAGGGTTCGTGTCCATCGCACGAAGGCCGGCATTTTTGAAACCTAACTACACCGTGTACATTTTTGAGATTGTTTTTCCTTTTAAGTTCTATTCCGAAACGAGGCAGGAGGCTAATACTTTCGGCTAAAGGCCTTTCAACTATCCTGAAATGGTGCGGGACTTGCTCGAATAGTGAGCCATTAAAAAACAACAAGAAGCTTCAGATTAGGCTTATATTACAAAACAAATGAAGCGAATAAACGGGTATGTTCATAGATCATAACAAATCACCATGTGAAAATATAACATGAAAGTAAAACAAAAACAATAAGCAAAAATGTTCGAAAGGTAAGACATCTAATAAGAAAGCACATCTGAAATGATAGACTTTCAAACAAATCAAAAACCTAAATTACCTTATTCGAATTAGGCGGGAAATCTGAAGTGAGTATTTGAACTTGCCTGGCTGCCGTACTATTTTTCAGCTTCAAACCCGTGTGTACTAATTGCTATGATATTTACACATATGAAAGGGGTGTAGTGTAATTTATTGCCTTCTTATATTGTCCCCAAAACGCAAAAACAATAAGACAATTATTACAATATTGAAATAACATCAACTCCCTCTCTGAAACGACATGGGGGTTTAGTAAAAATGCGAATTGACTCACGATACTGGGTTCTGATCTCTCTCTGCCACGGTATTCGTGTAAAATACAAATCCGTTCTAAGTGCCACCGAAAGAAACAACAATTAAATCACTGACAGCAATTTACCGTAATTCCACTATCGCAGCTGACTTTTCAACTGACTTTCGCAACTCCTCTATCGCAAAATCCCCTTTCGCAAAATCTCTTTTCGCAACCCTCTTCCGCAACTGACTTTCGCGACCGTTTCGCTACCCTTCTCCACAACTGTCCGATCGACACCCCCAATTAACTGCCTAATTAGTCTGCCTAAGTCCGTAAAACTGTCCTTAACACTCCTCCTTTGTACCGTCCCCTGATTGGTCTGATCTCTGTTTAATATTCCCGAAATTTTTCCATAACCCTTCCTACTCAAGACCTATATCTTCTTTTCATCGAAGTCATTGGTCACTTTTTATTTAAAATAAATTTTTGGGCCCACCAATTCAGATATGGCTGTACTTCCTGTTCACGAAGCTGGAATGCAAACTCGTTGCTGGCATTTTCGCGTTCCCAGTATTATCACTCATCAACAGGATATGTTTGCTTAGTCTAGCCTGAACGAAACATAAATTAAATTCAACGCTTACTCTATTGAAAAAATATCGATATCGAAAAACCGGGAGACTGACCTCAATCTTTATGAATGAAATGATATTGTACGTTAACCATCGCAATGGCAGTTATTACACAAGGTAATTTTAATACTTTATTATTTCAGTAAGAAGTAGTATTAATATCAGTCAGGTAGAAATGACAAGATTTTGAGTTTGTGGACGCAAGGGCGCAGTTTAACTTCTGATTCTAATAGGAATTCAATTTGAAGTATTGAAAATGGGTCTTCAAATCAACTGGTATTGTTATTTATTTTTAATACTCGTAACTGAAGGTTAATTCATTTGCACTTAGGCAGGAGACATTCCAATAAAAAGTGAATAAGGCGTGATACCTAGCAAAAGCTATGTATGTGTATGTGGCTGTGAGCCATAATGAACCCTTGCGGGTTGCGGTGGAGGGTTGAATAGACCTACTCACTTTAGACCTCACACAACCTAACATATATACTAGCTTCGTGAATAAACAAATTCAGTTTTATTTGAAACGACGGTTCTGTGTCTCATGAAATTTAACGCCATCCTCAAGCCATGAGAACTGTTTATAAAAATACATCTGAGTGCTCTTCATTAGACGCAATCGTCAGGAAAAATAATCACCTATCGGTGAGATTGGTCGGAAATATATCAAGTTCTCAAACCCTGAAATCTATAGATAGCTCAGCTAAAAGTAATTTGGCTTTTCGGTTGAACTTCGTCGCGCGTAAACCATGGTTTCTGAGAACAGCATGATAATTAGCAACCATCTTACTGAGGCCATAGGCTCATTTATTACAAATTCGGCGAATCGAGATCAACTTGGAGAAAGAATAACCTCTTCCGATTGATCGAGGGAGGATTCTAAAAAACTTATGACGGGTACCCGTGATCGCTTTGGCGGTTTTTTGGAGACAGTGTTGATTTTTGGAAGATAGCTTTTATTTTATATTTTAGGTTTTATTTTGTGAGTGAAAAAGTTTGTGGAACGAGCAGAGCGACTTGAGAAAATTCGCGAACAAAATGAAACTTACTTTAACGCAAATATAATACAAAATTTTTTGTACAAATGTCACGTTTTCATAATAAAATGGATACATTTAATATTTCTATAAAAACACATTTTGGCATCTCTTGTCAGTTAACTATTTTCAAGTTATCTCATTTGCTGTGAAGTGGCCGTATCAGGGGACGCCGAATCACCTGGTTACCAACAAACAGAATTATTTACAGCTCACGCGTTTTATTTTGAGTCACATTTGAAGTTGTTGCTGGTTTTTGATGTCTTTCATAATAAAGAACAATAGTGAGGAATTGTGTGTTACTGACGATATTGAAGAAGCTGCAAAAAGAGCTTCAATCGAAATGCCACCACAAAAAATCGGCTCAGCAGTACACCATCGTCTTCTAGTCTATTAAAAAAAATGAAAAATATGGATCTCGTCAACTTCATGGAGCAAGTTTTCAATGATAAAGTCGAGAGCGAGTGAATGGTGTTAATACAAGCAAATATTTCGAGATAATAGCATTCTCAAAGCGAAAAAATGAAAGTTATAGGCCCAAAAATTCAAAAACTCTTACGTTTGAACAAGTCCGGATGTTTATAAATGAGGCGCCAGATGAAAAATATTTGATGGTAAAAGTTGCTACTATTTTCGAAATATATGGAGCCTGCCGGCGTGAAGAACTGTGTCATTTATTAATCATCTTTTATTAATTATTCATTGATTGTTCTAATTCCAAATACAAAAACGAAAATAGGGCGTTCTTTCTGCGTTGCTGAAAAAACATTGACTATTTTAATAAATACGTCGCATTACGCCCTTTGTTTAGCAATCATCAACGTTTTTTTCTGAATTACTCAAATTTAAATTCAGTGACAACATAGTTGGTATAAACAAGTTTGATAAAATGCCCTCTATCATTGCTGAGTTTCTGAACCTCCCGGCACCAAAGTATTATACAGGTCACTCTTTCAGAAGGTCTTCTGCTTCTTTGCTGGCAGAATCAGGAGCAAATATAACGGATATTAAGGAGCACGGAGGATGGAAGTCTACAACAGTAGCTGAGGGTTACATTGATCAATCTATTTCTTGTAAAAAGGCATTTGCTGAAAGAATCACAACAGCTAGGTACAGCGTTACAGCATCGTCCTCTTCACTTCACTTCAAGAATTAAATGGTAATGCTCATGAAATTGTCCCCTCAGCTGGTTCAAATAAGTATATTAAAAGGGTCTTTAATATTGCAAGTTATCAATATCAGTGAATGTTCTAATTGTACTTTTCGTAAAAATGTTCATAAATAATGATAATATTGTAATTATTGTATATAATACATATGTAGCAGAATTTAATTGTATCTATATCTATTGTTCATAATAAAACTTGTTCGATAATTGAATAATTATGGAAATGGAATTTTAACAGGTGATGATCGACTGTATTGCCAAACATGCGCCAAACAAACTGTGCGAACCTTGCGGAACCCCTGAAGTTACATGAATTGTTTCTGACACACTGTCAGCTATCCTCACATTCTGAGATCTACCGGAAAAGTAGGATTCAATAAATTTCAAGTATCTGCCCGTTATTCCAAGATTATTAAGTTTTAAAATTAATAGTTCATGACAAACTGAATCGAAGGCTTTAGCAAGGTCCGTGTAGATAACATCAACTTGGAACCCTTGCTCAAGCTTATTTGTGATGAAGTTTTGATAGACAGCCAAATTGGTGGCAGTAGACCTTCCCTTGTAGAATCCATGTTGTTCATCTATTATGACGTGTTTGAAATTATTGAATATTTCATCCGTAATTAAAGATTCAAATACTTTGGGAATACAAGAAATTTTCGAGATACCCCTGTAATTCTGAATATCATTTCTGTTTCCACTTTTGAATACAAAATGATGATACACTGATGATCTTCAAACAAGACTCAACCTCTGACGGAAGCAAGAAACTCTTTGGAATAAATGAAAATTTCAATCTAGCAAATCACTATTATAATATCCATGCAGTAATTGTTCACTGTGGTTCTGGCATTGAATTTGGTCATTATTACGCCTTGGTTAAAGACGAAACGGACTGGTTTAAGTTTGACGATAGTCGTGTCACGAAGTGTTCTGGCGATGCATTTAATCTATTGGAGTCTCTGGAGACACCCTACATTTTGTTTTATAAGAGAGAGGACATTGGTAGATCAAGATCTTCAGACGATGTGTTACTGCAGGTTTTCCGGGTTTTCCTGCAGCTGAAAAAGCAAATGCGCCACTGGAATCAATGAAGTCGCCCCGGAGCGCCAATTAATTTTTATTGTTGTTTTTATTTTTATCGTTGTTCATTATATTCAATTGAATGTTATAAAAGTAAATGCTGAAACAATTATGTTTCGTTTATTGCTATTTGGTCGAAAAAAATCATGTTAAAAATACTTTCAACACTAGTGTTAAAAATATTTTTGCATGCTTCTTTGTGAACATCATCTTCTAATACTCTTGACAACCATTAAAAATATCACTTTTAATGACAGTTGTACGAAAAATAAAGTATTAACTATGTTAGGACATTGTTTGAATTTCCTCAAGCATGTGATATTTTCGGACGAATTTCCAGCCAATTCAATTCTGTCAGTGAACTTCTGGGTCGTGAGCGTTTCGTAAATGTCTTGAAAACCACATTTTGGTGTACCGACCCATATCAGAAATAGTTTATCAGTATAAAGACCGCGGCTTTTTGTTCAACAGCTCCTTCTCTTGTTAGATGTGACTCATCCATCAGGATCAGAATGGAATGCATCTGTCGTTTGGAGAGAAAGGTAATTTATCACTCTTGGGTAAATTGGCAAATTCCTTTTCATAGCCGTTTCCTACGCAAAAGTGCGATGTCGACATGATTGTTAATTACCGAAGGTTTTCATTGCAGTCAAGAAATATAAGTTTTCATTTTTCATGTTGAGGTTCTGAAGGCAGTTTTTTATCAAGTGGCACTATTCAGTTGGTTGATTATAGGGATAAGTGTGAGCTCACAGGCGGATGATGGATAAAGCTCGCACAATTAAGTTTCGAGTCTTTTGTGATTTTGTGTGATACGATCAACTCACTATTATATTCTAGAGAGTCCATTGTAGAAGAAATTGATGGAAGCTTCGGAATTATTTTTGAAATAATTTATTATGACTTTTATGAACTGAAGCCGAATTTTTTTCTATAGGCAGACGTTTTTTGAGATTCCAGTTGTATCCTGATAAAAAATAGGCTTTAGAGGCAAAAATCAGTAGAAAGATAGAAATTACAATGACAGAAAAAGCAGTTTTGTGCATTGAGCATATTGAATCTTAAAATAAATAACAATTTAGGCGAAATCATTGATTATTATGAAGATGAAACCTCAGTGTCGAATAGATCAGGGTAAATGAATTGATTCGTGATTTTTAGCCGTCATTGTACTCAAAAAGTACGCAGACTGTTCAACGAGTCTAACAGGAAAGGGTTTTTCTTCTTGTTGGAAGATTGCTCGCGTTCAGCCTATTTCCAAAATGGGCAAGAAAATTCTTCCAAATGACTATAGACCAGTCGCTTTGCTTTCAGTGATATCGAAAATCATGGAGAGAGCCGTAAACCACTACATCACCGAATATTTGGAAGGCTTCAACATCTTGATCGATCATCAATATGGCTTTCGAAAACAAAGATCAACAGGCGACCTTCTATCTTATGTCACCAATATTTGAGTAACGCTATCGAGAAACATAGAGAGTCAAGAGCTGTTGCGCTTGATATTTCTAAGGCCTTTGACCGTGGCATGAAAGCCAAACTTTGATACTATCGCTTGTCGGATAATTTTTGTGTATGGCTCTTCAGCTCCCTAAAAGAATGTTGCCTACGAGTGGCCGATGATAGTAGATATCTCTCGAATACTTTCACCATCAACGCTGGTGTTCCCCAGGGATCCATATTGTCTCCAACCCCTTTAATTGTATATTGAAGACTCATTGAAAATAACAAGAATTCAATATATTGCTTTGCTAACGACAGCATACTTATCTCATCATTACATTTGGATTCCAGGACATCGGTTGCGAATGCACATCTTCACAGGCAGCAGGAGGTTGAATATCTTAATTAGGATATAGAAGTGATTTTGAATCAGGGTGAAAGTAACCAGGTTCAATTCATCGCTAGGAAAATCCAGGCATCGGTTTTCTCCAAAAAGATAAATGTCTCCGAACCTGATATAATAATGTCAGGTCGGACAATTCGACTTTCTGCTTCGATAAGTTTGTTGGGGGTTGAAATGGACAACAATGTGTCTTGGCACCATCATGTCGCATGGTGCTCCAAGAACATCTTGAAGATTTTTCCGTAATTATGCTAGGTTAGGTCAGATCCAAAGTGAGTGGGTCTAGTCGACCCTCCACCGCAACCCGCAAGGGTTTATTGTGGCTCACACCTATTCACACTCGACTAAATAAAGCCAGCTTCTCAACGAAGCCGATTATATGGTGAAAGTACGGCTCTGCCGAACTCTAAGAACCTGATTCGGTCCCCAGCGGGGCAGGCACAAAGTATGTGCTCTGCTGTTTCATCATTTTCCAAACAGAAGCGACACACACTGTCTTCCGACATTCCAAGTCTCTGCATATGATGATTTGAATGACAGTGACCTGTAAGAAGGCCTGTTAGACATCGTAGTTCATTCCTACTGTAGTCCAACATCTGTTTGGTATCAAGCTTCGAAGGGTGAATAAACGCCTTAGAATGAGCCAATCCCGGAAGATTCTGCCAAAAGTCCATAAATGTTCTTGCCATCCAGATGTTCAAAGTTTGTTTGGCAAAGCCTGAAGCGATGCCAATGACAGGTTCTGGTCCAACGAAGCTGCTTGCAGCACCTTCCTTTGCGAGGAAGTCAGCAGCTTCGTTGCCTTCCAGGCCAGTATGGCCAGGAATCCAAACAAAAGACAATCTGTTAAGTCTTTTCTATCAATGAGAATCGTTTTTGGTGATTTGCTATAAATTTAGACGTTGCTCGGTAGGTCAAGAGCTACCAATGTCGCTTGACTGTCCGAGAATATTTCTGTTGACTGATGTGTGAGGTTGAATTCATCCAATTTCTCCGCATACATCGCAATAGCGTAAATTTTCACTTGAAACACAGTCGCATAAGTTCCTAGGTAGGTAGATATCTTTGTCTTGGGTCTGCGACTAAAAACACCTGCGCCAGAACCGGAAGGGTTTTCTAATCCATCTGTAGTGTTTGTGTTCTGTCTTAAAAAAAGGAACATTTTATATTGTCCAAACAGGAAAATTTATTTTCCGAAAAATAAAAGAACATAGGTGTATTTTTCTGAATGTGGCCACCAAATCATCTACTGGCAGAGGGGTATGAAGTCCACCACGACTACAACGTATCACATTAGGAAAAGTTGGAAACTGAATCTTTTGGAATGTTCGGAAATCAATTATTTCAAAAATTACCCAAAAGACCTAACAGAATTGCATTTTTCCGCTTATAAATCTGTTTCCCAACCTGGAAGTTAATAATCAGCTTATTATATACTTGTGATGCATTGTTTGAAACCTTTGGTGTGCTGATGAATATTACTGGAGTTTTATCCCAACACCAAAGTAATATTTTAACACCTCGACACGTGTTTCAATCACCAACTGATCATCTTCAATAGGAAGAATTAAAATCTTGCCCTTGTTATATGTCCATTAAAACAATTTAGAAAATTTCTTTTATGATGTTTGGATTTTCATTTAGTTCATACCTGAACTCAGATATCAGTGAAAAATAACTAATTATTACAGTTTATTGTATGATTTTCACTATAAAGGGTTTTACAAAAACCGCGACCAATACGTTTTTAAACTATACAATAGCTTCCTCTAGCGTAAACAGTTTACGCTTAAGGAAGCTAACCAAATGCTTTAAAAAATAGACAAAAAACCCATCATATTTACTCC